>NW_027369175.1:0-44575 GCF_046119375.1 Phyllobates terribilis
GCTTTTTCCTGCTCCTCTTAGCATGATAAAGAAGATTCAAAGAGAGTGAGATGCCAGCTCCTTTCATTCAGTCAGTAGCTTCAATCATTTCTGGACGTTTTTCAATGGCAAAAATCAATGAATATTGTAAACGCACAAACAGTAATTTCTCCGCATTGCAAGGTGCAATTCTGAAATTTTTTGCTTTTTCCTGCTCCTCTTAGCATGATAAAGAAGATTCAAAGAGAGTGAGATGCCAGCTCCTTTCATTCAGTCAGTAGCTTCAAACATTTCTGGTATATGAATAACATGATGTTTTTCAATGGCAAAAATCAATGAATATTGTAAATGCACAAACAGTAATTTCTCCGCATTGCAAGGTGCAATTCTGAAATGTTTTGCTTTTTCCTGCTCCTCTTAGCATGATAAAGAAGATTCAAAGAGCGTGAGATGTCAGCTCCTTTCATTCAGTCAGTAGCTTCAAACATTTCTGGTATATGAATAACATGATGTTTTTCAAAGGCAAAAATCAATGAATATTGTAAATGCACAAACAGTAATTTCTCCGCATTGCAAGGTGCAATTCTGAAATTTTTTGCTTTTTCCTGCTCCTCTTAGCATGATAAAGAAGATTCAAAGAGAGTGAGATGCCAGCTCCTTTCATTCAGTCAGTAGCTTCAATCATTTCTGGACGTTTTTCAATGGCAAAAATCAATGAATATTGTAAATGCACAAACAGTAATTTCTCCGCATTGCAAGGTGCAATTCTGAAATTTTTTGCTTTTTCCTGCTCCTCTTAGCATGATAAAGAAGATTCAAAGAGAGTGAGATGCCAGCTCCTTTCATTCAGTCAGTAGCTTCAAACATTTCTGGTATATGAATAACATGATGTTTTTCAATGGCAAAAATCAATGAATATTGTAAATGCACAAACAGTAATTTCTCCGCATTGCAAGGTGCAATTCTGAAATTTTTTGCTTTTTCCTGCTCCTCTTAGCATGATAAAGAAGATTCAAAGAGAGTGAGATGCCAGCTCCTTTCATTCAATCAGTAGCTTCAATCATTTCTGGACGTTTTTCAATGGCAAAAATCAATGAATATTGTAAATGCACAAACAGTAATTTCTCCGCATTGCAAGGTGCAATTCTGAAATTTTTTGCTTTTTCCTGCTCCTCTTAGCATGATAAAGAAGATTCAAAGAGAGTGAGATGCCAGCTCCTTTCGTTCAGTCAGTAGCTTCAATCATTTCTGGACGTTTTTCAATGGCAAAAATCATTGAATATTATAAATGCACAAACAGTAATTTCTCCGCATTGCAAGGTGCAATTCTGAAATTTTTTACTTTTTCCTGCTCCTCTTAGCATGATAAAGAAGATTCAAAGAGAGTGAGATGCCAGCTCCTTTCATTCAGTCAGTAGCTTCAATCATTTCTGGTATATGAATAACATGATGTTTTTCAAAGGCAAAAATCAATGAATATTGTAAATGCACAAACAGTAATTTCTCCGCATTGCAAGGTGCAATTCTGAAATTTTTTGCTTTTTCCTGCTCCTCTTAGCATGAAAAAGAAGATTCAAAGAGAGTGAGATGCCAGCTCCTTTCATTCAGTCAGTAGCTTCAATCATTTCTGGACGTTTTTCAATGGCAAAAATCAATGAATATTGTAAATGCACAAACAGTAATTTCTCCGCATTGCAAGGTGCAATTCTGAAATTTTTTGCTTTTTCCTGCTCCTCTTAGCATGATAAAGAAGATTCAAAGAGAGTGAGATGCCAGCTCCTTTCATTCAGTCAGTAGCTTCAAACATTTCTGGTATATGAATAACATGATGTTTTTCAATGGCAAAAATCAATGAATATTGTAAATGCACAAACAGTAATTTCTCCGCATTGCAAGGTGCAATTCTGAAATTTTTTGCTTTTTCCTGCTCCTCTTAGCATGATAAAGAAGATTCAAAGAGAGTGAGATGCCAGCTCCTTTCATTCAGTCAGTAGCTTCAATCAATTCTGGACGTTTTTCAATGGCAAAAATCAATGAATATTGTAAATGCACAAACAGTTATTTCTCCGCATTGCAAGGTGCAATTCTGAAATTTTTTGCTTTTTCCTGCTCCTCTTAGCATGATAAAGAAGATTCAAAGAGCGTGAGATGTCAGCTCCTTTCATTCAGTCAGTAGCTTCAAACATTTCTGGTATATGAATAACATGATGTTTTTCAATGGCAAAAATCAATGAATATTGTAAATGCACAAACAGTAATTTCTCCGCATTGCAAGGTGCAATTCTGAAATTTTTTGCTTTTTCCTGCTCCTCTTAGCATGATAAAGAAGATTCAAAGAGAGTGAGATGCCAGCTCCTTTCATTCAGTCAGTAGCTTCAATCATTTCTGGACGTTTTTCAATGGCAAAAATCAATGAATATTGTAAATGCACAAACAGTAATTTCTCCGCATTGCAAGGTGCAATTCTGAAATTTTTTGCTTTTTCCTGCTCCTCTTAGCATGATAAAGAAGATTCAAAGAGAGTGAGATGCCAGCTCCTTTCATTCAGTCAGTAGCTTCAAACATTTCTGGTATATGAATAACATGATGTTTTTCAATGGCAAAAATCAATGAATATTGTAAATGCACAAACAGTAATTTCTCCGCATTGCAAGGTGCAATTCTGAAATTTTTTGCTTTTTCCTGCTCCTCTTAGCATGATAAAGAAGATTCAAAGAGAGTGAGATGCCAGCTCCTTTCATTCAGTCAGTAGCTTCAATCATTTCTGGACGTTTTTCAATGGCAAAAATCAATGAATATTGTAAATGCACAAACAGTAATTTCTCCGCATTGCAAGGTGCAATTCTGAAATGTTTTGCTTTTTCCTGCTCCTCTTAGCATGATAAAGAAGATTCAAAGAGCGTGAGATGTCAGCTCCTTTCATTCAGTCAGTAGCTTCAAACATTTCTGGTATATGAATAACATGATGTTTTTCAAAGGCAAAAATCAATGAATATTGTAAATGCACAAACAGTAATTTCTCCGCATTGCAAGGTGCAATTCTGAATTTTTTTGCTTTTTCCTGCTCCTCTTAGCATGATAAAGAAGATTCAAAGAGAGTGAGATGCCAGCTCCTTTCATTCAGTCAGTAGCTTCAATCATTTCTGGACGTTTTTCAATGGCAAAAATCAATGAATATTGTAAATGCACAAACAGTAATTTCTCCGCATTGCAAGGTGCAATTCTGAAATTTTTTGCTTTTTCCTGCTCCTCTTAGCATGATAAAGAAGATTCAAAGAGAGTGAGATGCCAGCTCCTTTCATTCAGTCAGTAGCTTCAAACATTTCTGGTATATGAATAACATGATGTTTTTCAATGGCAAAAATCAATGAATATTGTAAATGCACAAACAGTAATTTCTCCGCATTGCAAGGTGCAATTCTGAAATTTTTTGCTTTTTCCTGCTCCTCTTAGCATGATAAAGAAGATTCAAAGAGAGTGAGATGCCAGCTCCTTTCATTCAGTCAGTAGCTTCAAACATTTCTGGTATATGAATAACATGATGTTTTTCAATGGCAAAAATCAATGAATATTGTAAATGCACAAACAGTAATTTCTCCGCATTGCAAGGTGCAATTCTGAAATTTTTTGCTTTTTCCTGCTCCTCTTAGCATGATAAAGAAGATTCAAAGAGAGTGAGATGCCAGCTCCTTTCATTCAGTCAGTAGCTTCAATCATTTCTGGACGTTTTTCAATGGCAAAAATCAATGAATATTGTAAATGCACAAACAGTAATTTCTCCGCATTGCAAGTTGCAATTCTGAAATTTTTTGCTTTTTCCTGCTCCTCTTAGCATGATAAAGAAGATTCAAAGAGCGTGAGATGTCAGCTCCTTTCATTCAGTCAGTAGCTTCAAACATTTCTGGTATATGAATAACATGATGTTTTTCAATGGCAAAAATCAATGAATATTGTAAATGCACAAACAGTAATTTCTCCGCATTGCAAGGTGCAATTCTGAAATTTTTTGCTTTTTCCTGCTCCTCTTAGCATGATAAAGAAGATTCAAAGAGAGTGAGATGCCAGCTCCTTTCATTCAGTCAGTAGCTTCAATCATTTCTGGACGTTTTTCAATGGCAAAAATCAATGAATATTGTAAACGCACAAACAGTAATTTCTCCGCATTGCAAGGTGCAATTCTGAAATTTTTTGCTTTTTCCTGCTCCTCTTAGCATGATAAAGAAGATTCAAAGAGAGTGAGATGCCAGCTCCTTTCATTCAGTCAGTAGCTTCAAACATTTCTGGTATATGAATAACATGATGTTTTTCAATGGCAAAAATCAATGAATATTGTAAATGCACAAACAGTAATTTCTCCGCATTGCAAGGTGCAATTCTGAAATGTTTTGCTTTTTCCTGCTCCTCTTAGCATGATAAAGAAGATTCAAAGAGCGTGAGATGTCAGCTCCTTTCATTCAGTCAGTAGCTTCAAACATTTCTGGTATATGAATAACATGATGTTTTTCAAAGGCAAAAATCAATGAATATTGTAAATGCACAAACAGTAATTTCTCCGCATTGCAAGGTGCAATTCTGAAATTTTTTGCTTTTTCCTGCTCCTCTTAGCATGATAAAGAAGATTCAAAGAGAGTGAGATGTCAGCTCCTTTCATTCAGTCAGTAGCTTCAATCATTTCTGGACGTTTTTCAATGGCAAAAATCAATGAATATTGTAAATGCACAAACAGTAATTTCTCCGCATTGCAAGGTGCAATTCTGAAATTTTTTGCTTTTTCCTGCTCCTCTTAGCATGATAAAGAAGATTCAAAGAGAGTGAGATGCCAGCTCCTTTCATTCAGTCAGTAGCTTCAAACATTTCTGGTATATGAATAACATGATGTTTTTCAATGGCAAAAATCAATGAATATTGTAAATGCACAAACAGTAATTTCTCCGCATTGCAAGGTGCAATTCTGAAATTTTTTGCTTTTTCCTGCTCCTCTTAGCATGATAAAGAAGATTCAAAGAGAGTGAGATGCCAGCTCCTTTCATTCAATCAGTAGCTTCAATCATTTCTGGACGTTTTTCAATGGCAAAAATCAATGAATATTGTAAATGCACAAACAGTAATTTCTCCGCATTGCAAGGTGCAATTCTGAAATTTTTTGCTTTTTCCTGCTCCTCTTAGCATGATAAAGAAGATTCAAAGAGAGTGAGATGCCAGCTCCTTTCGTTCAGTCAGTAGCTTCAATCATTTCTGGACGTTTTTCAATGGCAAAAATCATTGAATATTATAAATGCACAAACAGTAATTTCTCCGCATTGCAAGGTGCAATTCTGAAATTTTTTACTTTTTCCTGCTCCTCTTAGCATGATAAAGAAGATTCAAAGAGAGTGAGATGCCAGCTCCTTTCATTCAGTCAGTAGCTTCAATCATTTCTGGTATATGAATAACATGATGTTTTTCAAAGGCAAAAATCAATGAATATTGTAAATGCACAAACAGTAATTTCTCCGCATTGCAAGGTGCAATTCTGAAATTTTTTGCTTTTTCCTGCTCCTCTTAGCATGATAAAGAAGATTCAAAGAGAGTGAGATGCCAGCTCCTTTCATTCAGTCAGTAGCTTCAATCATTTCTGGACGTTTTTCAATTGCAAAAATCAATGAATATTGTAAATGCACAAACAGTAATTTCTCCGCATTGCAAGGTGCAATTCTGAAATTTTTTGCTTTTTCCTGCTCCTCTTAGCATGATAAAGAAGATTCAAAGAGAGTGAGATGCCAGCTCCTTTCATTCAGTCAGTAGCTTCAAACATTTCTGGTATATGAATAACATGATGTTTTTCAATGGCAAAAATCAATGAATATTGTAAATGCACAAACAGTAATTTCTCCGCATTGCAAGGTGCAATTCTGAAATTTTTTGCTTTTTCCTGCTCCTCTTAGCATGATAAAGAAGATTCAAAGAGAGTGAGATGCCAGCTCCTTTCATTCAGTCAGTAGCTTCAATCAATTCTGGACGTTTTTCAATGGCAAAAATCAATGAATATTGTAAATGCACAAACAGTAATTTCTCCGCATTGCAAGGTGCAATTCTGAAATTTTTTGCTTTTTCCTGCTCCTCTTAACATGATAAAGAAGATTCAAAGAGAGTGAGATGCCAGCTCCTTTCATTCAGTCAGTAGCTTCAATCATTTCTGGACGTTTTTCAATGGCAAAAATCAATGAATATTGTCAATGCACAAACAGTAATTTCTCCGCATTGCAAGGTGCAATTCTGAAATTTTTTGCTTTTTCCTGCTCCTCTTAGCATGATAAAGAAGATTCAAAGAGAGTGAGATGCCAGCTCCTTTCGTTCAGTCAGTAGCTTCAATCATTTCTGGACGTTTTTCAATGGCAAAAATCATTGAATATTATAAATGCACAAACAGTAATTTCTCCGCATTGCAAGGTGCAATTCTGAAATTTTTTACTTTTTCCTGCTCCTCTTAGCATGATAAAGAAGATTCAAAGAGAGTGAGATGCCAGCTCCTTTCATTCAGTCAGTAGCTTCAATCATTTCTGGTATATGAATAACATGATGTTTTTCAATGGCAAAAATCAATGAATATTGTAAATGCACAAACAGTAATTTCTCCGCATTGCAAGGTGCAATTCTGAAATTTTTTGCTTTTTCCTGCTCCTCTTAGCATGATAAACAAGATTCAAAGAGAGTGAGATGCCAGCTCCTTTCATTCAGTCAGTAGCTTCAATCATTTCTGGACGTTTTTCAATGGCAAAAATCAATGAATATTGTAAATGCACAAACAGTAATTTCTCCGCATTGCAAGGTGCAATTCTGAAATTTTTTGCTTTTTCCTGCTCCTCTTAGCATGATAAAGAAGATTCAAAGAGAGTGAGATGCCAGCTCCTTTCATTCAGTCAGTAGCTTCAAACATTTCTGGTATATGAATAACATGATGTTTTTCAATGGCAAAAATCTATGAATATTGTAAATGCACAAACAGTAATTTCTCCGCATTGCAAGGTGCAATTCTGAAATTTTTTGCTTTTTCCTGCTCCTCTTAGCATGATAAAGAAGATTCAAAGAGAGTGAGATGCCAGCTCCTTTCATTCAGTCAGTAGCTTCAATCATTTCTGGACGTTTTTCAATGGCAAAAATCAATGAATATTGTAAATGCACAAACAGTAATTTCTCCGCATTGCAAGGTGCAATTCTGAAATTTTTTGCTTTTTCCTGCTCCTCTTAGCATGATAAAGAAGATTCAAAGAGAGTGAGATGCCAGCTCCTTTCATTCAGTCAGTAGCTTCAATCATTTCTGGACGTTTTTCAATGGCAAAAATCAATGAATGTTGTAAATGCACAAACAGTAATTTCTCCGCATTGCAAGGTGCAATTCTGAAATGTTTTGCTTTTTCCTGCTCCTCTTAGCATGATAAAGAAGATTCAAAGAGAGTGAGATGCCAGCTCCTTTCATTCAGTCAGTAGCTTCAATCATTTCTGGACGTTTTTCAATGGCAAAAATCAATGAATATTGTAAATGCACAAACAGTAATTTCTCCGCATTGCAAGGTGCAATTCTGAAATTTTTTGCTTTTTCCTGCTCCTCTTAGCATGATAAAGAAGATTCAAAGAGAGTGAGATGCCAGCTCCTTTCATTCAGTCAGTAGCTTCAAACATTTCTGGTATATGAATAACATGATGTTTTTCAATGGCAAAAATCAATGAATATTGTAAATGCACAAACAGTAATTTCTCCGCATTGCAAGGTGCAATTCTGAAATTTTTTGCTTTTTCCTGCTCCTCTTAGCATGATAAAGAAGATTCAAAGAGAGTGAGATGCCAGCTCCTTTCATTCAGTCAGTAGCTTCAAACATTTCTGGTATATGAATAACATGATGTTTTTCAATGGCAAAAATCAATGAATATTGTAAATGCACAAACAGTAATTTCTCCGCATTGCAAGGTGCAATTCTGAAATTTTTTGCTTTTTCCTGCTCCTCTTAGCATGATAAAGAAGATTCAAAGAGAGTGAGATGCCAGCTCCTTTCATTCAGTCAGTAGCTTCAATCATTTCTGGACGTTTTTCAATGGCAAAAATCAATGAAAATTGTAAATGCACAAACAGTAATTTCTCCGCATTGCAAGGTGCAATTCTGAAATTTTTTGCTTTTTCCTGCTCCTCTTAGCATGATAAAGAAGATTCAAAGAGCGTGAGATGTCAGCTCCTTTCATTCAGTCAGTAGCTTCAAACATTTCTGGTATATGAATAACATGATGTTTTTCAATGGCAAAAATCAATGAATATTGTAAATGCACAAACAGTAATTTCTCCGCATTGCAAGGTGCAATTCTGAAATTTTTTGCTTTTTCCTGCTCCTCTTAGCATGATAAAGAAGATTCAAAGAGAGTGAGATGCCAGCTCCTTTCATTCAGTCAGTAGCTTCAATCATTTCTGGACATTTTTCAATGGCAAAAATCAATGAATATTGTAAATGCACAAACAGTAATTTCTCCGCATTGCAAGGTGCAATTCTGAAATTTTTTGCTTTTTCTTGCTCCTCTTAGCATGATAAAGAAGATTCAAAGAGAGTGAGATGCCAGCTCCTTTCATTCAGTCAGTAGCTTCAAACATTTCTGGTATATGAATAACATGATGTTTTTCAATGGCAAAAATCAATGAATATTGTAAATGCACAAACAGTAATTTCTCCGCATTGCAAGGTGCAATTCTGAAATTTTTTGCTTTTTCCTGCTCCTCTTAGCATGATAAAGAAGATTCAAAGAGAGTGAGATGCCAGCTCCTTTCATTCAGTCAGTAGCTTCAATCATTTCTGGACGTTTTTCAATGGCAAAAATCAACGAATATTGTAAATGCACAAACAGTAATTTCTCCGCATTGCAAGGTGCAATTCTGAAATGTTTTGCTTTTTCCTGCTCCTCTTAGCATGATAAAGAAGATTCAAAGAGCGTGAGATGTCAGCTCCTTTCATTCAGTCAGTAGCTTCAAACATTTCTGGTATATGAATAACATGATGTTTTTCAAAGGCAAAAATCAATGAATATTGTAAATGCACAAACAGTAATTTCTCCGCATTGCAAGGTGCAATTCTGAAATTTTTTGCTTTTTCCTGCTCCTCTTAGCATGATAAAGAAGATTCAAAGAGAGTGAGATGCCAGCTCCTTTCATTCAGTCAGTAGCTTCAATCATTTCTGGACGTTTTTCAATGGCAAAAATCAATGAATATTGTAAATGCACAAACAGTAATTTCTTCGCATTGCAAGGTGCAATTCTGAAATTTTTTGCTTTTTCCTGCTCCTCTTAGCATGATAAAGAAGATTCAAAGAGAGTGAGATGCCAGCTAATTTCGTTCAGTCAGTAGCTTCAATCATTTCTGGACGTTTTTCAATGGCAAAAATCATTGAATATTATAAATGCACAAACAGTAATTTCTCCGCATTGCAAGGTGCAATTCTGAAATTTTTTACTTTTTCCTGCTCCTCTTAGCATGATAAAGAAGATTCAAAGAGAGTGAGATGCCAGCTCCTTTCATTCAGTCAGTAGCTTCAATCATTTCTGGTATATGAATAACATGATGTTTTTCAATGGCAAAAATCAATGAATATTGTAAATGCACAAACAGTAATTTCTCCGCATTGCAAGGTGCAATTCTGAAATTTTTTGCTTTTTCCTGCTCCTCTTAGCATGATAAACAAGATTCAAAGAGAGTGAGATGCCAGCTCCTTTCATTCAGTCAGTAGCTTCAATCATTTCTGGACGTTTTTCAATGGCAAAAATCAATGAATATTGTAAATGCACAAACAGTAATTTCTCCGCATTGCAAGGTGCAATTCTGAAATTTTTTGCTTTTTCCTGCTCCTCTTAGCATGATAAAGAAGATTCAAAGAGAGTGAGATGCCAGCTCCTTTCATTCAGTCAGTAGCTTCAAACATTTCTGGTATATGAATAACATGATGTTTTTCAATGGCAAAAATCAATGAATATTGTAAATGCACAAACAGTAATTTCTCCGCATTGCAAGGTGCAATTCTGAAATTTTTTGCTTTTTCCTGCTCCTCTTAGCATGATAAAGGAGATTCAAAGAGAATGAGATGCCAGCTCCTTTCATTCAGTCAGTAGCTTCAATCATTTCTGGACGTTTTTCAATGGCAAAAATCAATGAATATTGTAAATGCACAAACAGTAATTTCTCCGCATTGCAAGGTGCAATTCTGAAATTTTTTGCTTTTTCCTGCTCCTCTTAGCATGATAAAGAAGATTCAAAGAGAGTGAGATGCCAGCTCCTTTCATTCAGTCAGTAGCTTCAATCATTTCTGGACGTTTTTCAATGGCAAAAATCAATGAATATTGTAAATGCACAAACAGTGATTTCTCCGCATTGCAAGGTGCAATTCTGAAATTTTTTGCTTTTTCCTGCTCCTCTTAGCATGATAAAGAAGATTCAAAGAGAGTGAGATGCCAGCTCCTTTCATTCAGTCAGTAGCTTCAAACATTTCTGGTATATGAATAACATGATGTTTTTCAATGGCAAAAATCAATGAATATTGTAAATGCACAAACAGTAATTTCTCCGCATTGCAAGGTGCAAGTCTGAAATTTTTTGCTTTTTCCTGCTCCTCTTAGTATGATAAAGAAGATTCAAAGAGAGTGAGATGCCAGCTACTTTCATTCAGTCAGTAGCTTCAATCATTTCTGGACGTTTTTCAATGGTAAAAATCAATGAATATTGTAAATGCACAAACAGTAATTTCTCCACATTGCAAGGTGCAATTCTGAAATTTTTTGCTTTTTCCTGCTCCTCTTAGCATGATAAAGAAGATTCAAAGAGAGTGAGATGCCAGCTCCTTTCATTCAGTCAGTAGCTTCAAACATTTCTGGTATATGAATAACATGATGTTTTTCAATGGCAAAAATCAATGAATATTGTAAATGCACAAACAGTAATTTCTCCGCATTGCAAGGTGCAATTCTGAAATTTTTTGCTTTTTCCTGCTCCTCTTAGCATGATAAAGAAGATTCAAAGAGAGTGAGATGCCAGCTCCTTTCATTCAGTCAGTAGCTTCAAACATTTCTGGTATATGAATAACATGATGTTTTTCAATGGCAAAAATCAATGAATATTGTAAATGCACAAACAGTAATTTCTCCGCATTGCAAGGTGCAATTCTGAAATTTTTTGCTTTTTCCTGCTCCTCTTAGCATGATAAAGAAGATTCAAAGAGAGTGAGATGCCAGCTCCTTTCATTCAGTCAGTAGCTTCAATCATTTCTGGACGTTTTTCAATGGCAAAAATCAATGAATATTGTAAATGCACAAACAGTAATTTCTGCGCATTGCAAGGTGCAATTCTGAAATTTTTTGCTTTTTCCTGCTCCTCTTAGCATGATAAAGAAGATTCAAAGAGAGTGAGATGTCAGCTCCTTTCATTCAGTCAGTAGCTTCAAACATTTCTGGTATATGAATAACATGATGTTTTTCAATGGCAAAAATCAATGAATATTGTAAATGCACAAACAGTAATTTCTCCGCATTGCAAGGTGCAATTCTGAAATTTTTTGCTTTTTCCTGCTCCTCTTAGCATGATAAAGAAGATTCAAAGAGAGTGAGATGCCAGCTCCTTTCATTCAGTCAGTAGCTTCAATCATTTCTGGACGTTTTTCAATGGCAAAAATCAATGAATATTGTAAATGCACAAACAGTAATTTCTCCGCATTGCAAGGTGCAATTCTGAAATTTTTTGCTTTTTCCTGCTCCTCTTAGCATGATAAAGAAGATTCAAAGAGAGTGAGATGCCAGCTCCTTTCGTTCAGTCAGTAGCTTCAATCATTTCTGGACGTTTTTCAATGGCAAAAATCAATGAATATTGTAATGCACACACAGTAATTTCTCCGCATTGCAAGGTGCAATTCTGAAATTTTTTGCTTTTTCCTGCTCCTCTTAGCATGATAAACAAGATTCAAAGAGAGTGAGATGCCAGCTCCTTTCATTCAGTCAGTAGCTTCAATCATTTCTGGACGTTTTTCAATGGCAAAAATCAATGAATATTGTAAATGCACAAACAGTAATTTCTCCGCATTGCAAGGTGCAATTCTGAAATTTTTTGCTTTTTCCTGCTCCTCTTAGCATGATAAAGCTGCTGACTGAATGAAAGGAGCTGGCATCTCACTCTCTTTGAATCTTCTTTATCATGCTAGGATTAGCAGGAAAAAGCAAAAAATTTCAGAATTGCACCCTGCAATGTGGAGATATTACTGTTTGTGCATTTACAATATTCATTGATTTTTGCCATTGAAAAGCGTCCAGAAATGTTTGAAGCTACTGACTGAATGAAAGGAGCTGGCATCTCACTCTCTTTGAATCTACTTTATCATGCTAGGATTAGCAGGAAAAAGCAAAAAATTTCAGAATTGCACCTTGCAATGTGGAGATATTACTGTTAGTGCATTTACAATATTCATTGAATTTTGCCATTGAAAAACATCATGTTATTCATATACCTGAAATGTTTGAAGCTACTGACTGATTGAAAGGAGCTGGCATCTCACTCTCTTTGAATCTTCTTTATCATGCTAGGATTAGCAGGAAAAAGCAAAAAATTTCAGAATTGCACCTTGCAATGTGGAGATATTATTGTTTGTGCATTTACAATATTCATTGATTTTAGCCATTGAAAAACGTCCAGAAATGTTTGAAGCTACTGACTGAATGAAAGGAGCTGGCATCTCACTCTCTTTGAATCTTCTTTATCATGCTAGGATTAGCAGGAAAAAGCAAAACATTTCAGAATTGCACCTTGCAATGTGGAGTTATTACTGTTTGTGCATTTACAATATTCATTGATTTTTGCCATTGAAAAACGTCCAGAAATGTTTGAAGCTACTGACTGAATGAAAGGAGCTGGCATCTCACTCTCTTTGAATCTTCTTTATCATGCTAGGATTAGCAGGAAAAAGCAAAAAATTTCAGAATTGCACCTTGCAATGTGGAGATATTACTGTTTGTGCATTTACAATATTCATTGATTTTTGCCATTGAAAAACATCATGTTATTCATATATCAGAAATGTTTGAAGCTACTGACTGAATGAAAGGAGCTGGCATCTCACTCTCTTTGAATCTTCTTTATCATGCTAGGATTAGCAGGAAAAAGCAAAAAATTTCAGAATTGCACCTTGCAATGTGGAGATATTACTGTTTGTGCATTTACAATATTCATTGATTTTTGCCATTGAAAAACGTCCAGAAATGTTTGAAGCTACTGACTGAATGAAAGGAGCTGGCATCTCACTCTCTTTGAATCTTCTTTATCATGCTAGGATTAGCAGGAAAAAGCAAAAAATTTCAGAATTGCACCTTGCAATGTGGAGATATTACTGTTTGTGCATTTACAATATTCATTGATTTTTGCCATTGAAAAACATCATGTTATTCATATACCAGAAATGTTTGAATCTACTGACTGAATGAAAGGAGCTGGCATCTCACTCTCTTTGAATCTTCTTTATCATGCTAGGATTAGCAGGAAAAAGCAAAAAATTTCAGAATTGCACCCTGCAATGTGGAGATATTACTGTTTGTGCATTTACAATATTCATTGATTTTTGCCATTGAAAAGCATCCAGAAATGTTTGAAGCTACTGACTGAATGAAAGGAGCTGGCATCTCACTCTCTTTGAATCTTCTTTATCATGCTAGGATTAGCAGGAAAAAGCAAAAAATTTCAGAATTGCACCTTGCAATGTGGAGATATTACTGTTTGTGCATTTACAATATTCATTGATTTTTGCCATTGAAAAACGTCCAGAAATGTTTGAAGCTACTGACTGAATGAAAGGAGCTGGCATCTCACTCTCTTTGAATCTTCTTTATCATGCTAGGATTAGCAGGAAAAAGCAAAAAAATTCAGAATTGCACCTGCAATGTGGAGATATTACTGTTAGTGCATTTACAATATTCATTGAATTTTGCCATTGAAAAACATCATGTTATTCATATACCAGAAATGTTTGAAGCTACTGACTGATTGAAAGGAGCTGGCATCTCACTCTCTTTGAATCTTCTTTATCATGCTAGGATTAGCAGGAAAAAGCAAAAAATTTCAGAATTGCACCTTGCAATGTGGAGATATTATTGTTTGTGCATTTACAATATTCATTGATTTTAGCCATTGAAAAACGTCCAGAAATGTTTGAAGCTACTGACTGAATGAAAGGAGCTGGCATCTCACTCTCTTTGAATCTTCTTTATCATGCTAGGATTAGCAGGAAAAAGCAAAACATTTCAGAATTGCACCTTGCAATGTGGAGTTATTACTGTTTGTGCATTTACAATATTCATTGATTTTTGCCATTGAAAAACGTCCAGAAATGTTTGAAGCTACTGACTGAATGAAAGGAGCTGGCATCTCACTCTCTTTGAATCTTCTTTATCATGCTAGGATTAGCAGGAAAAAGCAAAAAATTTCAGAATTGCACCTTGCAATGTGGAGATATTACTGTTTGTGCATTTACAATATTCATTGATTTTTGCCATTGAAAAACATCATGTTATTCATATATCAGAAATGTTTGAAGCTACTGACTGAATGAAAGGAGCTGGCATCTCACTCTCTTTGAATCTTCTTTATCATGCTAGGATTAGCAGGAAAAAGCAAAAAATTTCAGAATTGCACCTTGCAATGTGGAGATATTACTGTTTGTGCATTTACAATATTCATTGATTTTTGCCATTGAAAAACGTCCAGAAATGTTTGAATCTACTGACTGAATGAAAGGAGCTGGCATCTCACTCTCTTTGAATCTTCTTTATCATGCTAGGATTAGCAGGAAAAAGCAAAAAATTTCAGAATTGCACCTTGCAATGTGGAGATATTACTGTTTGTGCATTTACAATATTCATTGATTTTTGCCATTGAAAAACATCATGTTATTCATATACCAGAAATGTTTGAATCTACTGACTGAATGAAAGGAGCTGGCATCTCACTCTCTTTGAATCTTCTTTATCATGCTAGGATTAGCAGGAAAAAGCAAAAAATTTCAGAATTGCACCCTGCAATGTGGAGATATTACTGTTTGTGCATTTACAACATTCATTGATTTTTGCCTTTGAAAAGCATCCAGAAATGTTTGAAGCTACTGACTGAATGAAAGGAGCTGGCATCTCACTCTCTTTGAATCTTCTTTATCATGCTAGGATTAGCAGGAAAAAGCAAAAAATTTCAGAATTGCACCCTGCAATGTGGAGATATTACTGTTTGTGCATTTACAATATTCATTGATTTTTGCCATTGAAAAGCATCCAGAAATGTTTGAAGCTACTGACTGAATGAAAGGAGCTGGCATCTCACTCTCTTTGAATCTTCTTTATCATGCTAGGATTAGCAGGAAAAAGCAAAAAATTTCAGAATTGCACCTTGCAATGTGGAGATATTACTGTTTGTGCATTTACAATATTCATTGATTTTTGCCATTGAAAAACGTCCAGAAATGTTTGAAGCTACTGACTGAATGAAAGGAGCTGGCATCTCACTCTTTGAATCTTCTTTATCATGCCAGGATTAGCAGGAAAAAGCAAAAAAATTCAGAATTGCACCTTGCAATGTGGAGATATTACTGTTAGTGCATTTACAATATTCATTGATTTTTGCCATTGAAAAACATCATGTTATTCATATACCAGAAATGTTTGAAGTTACTGACTGAATGAAAGGATCTGGCATCTCACTCTCTTTGAATCTTCTTTATCATGCTAGGATTAGCAGGAAAAAGCAAAAAATTTCAGAATTGCACCTTGCAATGTGGAGATATTATTGTTTGTGCATTTACAATATTCATTGATTTTTGCCATTGAAAAACGTCCAGAAATGTTTGAAGCTACTGACTGAATGAAAGGAGCTGGCATCTCACTCTCTTTGAATCTTCTTTATCATGCTAGGATTAGCAGGAAAAAGCAAAAAATTTCAGAATTGCACCTTGCAATGTGGATTTATTACTGTTTGTGCATTTACAATATTCATTGATTTTTGCCATTGAAAAACGTCCAGAAATGTTTGAAGCTACTGACTGAATGAAAGGAGCTGGCATCTCACTCTCTTTGAATCTTCTTTATCATGCTAGGATTAGCAGGAAAAAGCAAAAAATTTCAGAATTGCACCTTGCAATGTGGAGATATTACTGTTTGTGCATTTACAATATTCATTGATTTTTGCCATTGAAAAACATCATGTTATTCATATACCAGAAATGTTTGAAGCTACTGACTGAATGAAAGGAGCTGGCATCTCACTCTCTTTGAATCTTCTTTATCATGCTAGGATTAGCAGGAAAAAGCAAAAAATTTCAGAATTGCACCTTGCAATGTGGAGATATTACTGTTTGTGCATTTACAATATTCATTGATTTTTGCCATTGAAAAACGTCCAGAAATGTTTGAAGCTACTGACTGAATGAAAGGAGCTGGCATCTCACTCTCTTTGAATCTTCTTTATCATGCTAGGATTAGCAGGAAAAAGCAAAAAATTTCAGAATTGCACCTTGCAATGTGGAGATATTACTGTTTGTGCATTTACAATATTCATTGATTTTTGCCATTGAAAAACGTCCAGAAATGTTTGAAGCTACTGACTGAATGAAAGGAGCTGGCATCTCACTCTCTTTGAATCTTCTTTATCATGCTAGGATTAGCAGGAAAAAGCAAAAAATTTCAGAATTGCACCTTGCAATGTGGAGATATTACTGTTTGTGCATTTACAATATTCATTGATTTTTGCCATTGAAAAACGTCCAGAAATGTTTGAAGCTACTGACTGAATGAAAGGAGCTGGCATCTCACTCTCTTTGAATCTTCTTTATCATGCTAGGATTAGCAGGAAAAAGCAAAAAATTTCAGAATTGCACCTTGCAATGTGGAGTTATTACTGTTTGTGCATTTACAATATTCATTGATTTTTGCCATTGAAAAACGTCCAGAAATGTTTGAAGCTACTGACTGAATGAAAGGAGCTGGCATCTCACTCTCTTTGAATCTTCTTTATCATGCTAGGATTAGCAGGAAAAAGCAAAAAATTTCAGAATTGCACCTTGCAATGTGGAGATATTACTGTTTGTGCATTTACAATATTCATTGATTTTTGCCATTGAAAAACATCATGTTATTCATATACCAGAAATGTTTGAATCTACTGACTGAATGAAAGGAGCTGGCATCTCACTCTCTTTGAATCTTCTTTATCATGCTAGGATTAGCAGGAAAAAGCAAAAAATTTCAGAATTGCACCCTGCAATGTGGAGATATTACTGTTTGTGCATTTACAATATTCATTGATTTTTGCCATTGAAAAGCATCCAGAAATGTTTGAAGCTACTGACTGAATGAAAGGAGCTGGCATCTCACTCTCTTTGAATCTTCTTTATCATGCTAGGATTAGCAGGAAAAATCAAAAAATTTCAGAATTGCATCTTGCAATGTGGAGATATTACTGTTTGTGCATTTACAATATTCATTGATTTTTGCCATTGAAAAACGTCCAGAAATGTTTGAAGCTACTGACTGAATGAAAGGAGCTGGCATCTCACTCTTTGAATCTTCTTTATCATGCTAGGATTAGCAGGAAAAAGCAAAAAAATTCAGAATTGCACCTTGCAATGTGGAGATATTACTGTTAGTGCATTTACAATATTCATTGATTTTTGCCATTGAAAAACATCATGTTATTCATATACCAGAAATGTTTGAAGCTACTGACTGAATGAAAGGAGCTGGCATCTCACTCTCTTTGAATCTTCTTTATCATGCTAGGATTAGCAGGAAAAAGCAAAAAAATTCAGAATTGCACCTTGCAATGTGGAGATATTACTGTTAGTGCATTTACAATATTCATTGATTTTTGCCATTGAAAAACATCATGTTATTCATATACCAGAAATGTTTGAAGCTACTGACTGAATGAAAGGAGCTGGCATCTCACTCTCTTTGAATCTTCTTTATCATGCTAGGATTAGCAGGAAAAAGCAAAAAATTTCCGAATTGCACCTTGCAATGTGGAGATATTACTGTTTGTGCATTTACAATATTCATTGATTTTTGCCATTGAAAAACATGTTTTTCATACACCAGAAATGTTTGAAGCTACTGACTGAATGAAAGGAGCTGGCATCTCACTCTCTTTGAATCTTCTTTATCATGCTAGGATTAGCAGGAAAAAGCAAAAAATTTCAGAATTGCACCTTGCAATGTGGAGATATTACTGTTTGTGCATTTACAATATTCATTGATTTTTGCCATTGAAAAACATGTTTTTCATATACCAGAAATGTTTGAAGCTACTGACTGAATGAAAGGAACTGGCATCTCACTCTCTTTGAATCTTCTTTATCATGCTAGGATTAACAGGAAAAAGCAAAAAATTTCAGAATTGCACCTTGCAATGTGGAGATATTACTGTTTGTGCATTTACAATATTCATTGATTTTTGCCATTGAAAAACGTCCAGAAATGTTTGAAGCTACTGACTGAATGAAAGGAGCTGGCATCTCACTCTCTTTGAATCTTCTTTATCATGCTAGGATTAGCAGGAAAAAGCAAAAAATTTCAGAATTGCACCTTGCAATGTGGAGTTATTACTGTTTGTGCATTTACAATATTCATTGATTTTTGCCATTGAAAAACGTCCAGAAATGTTTGAAGCTACTGACTGAATGAAAGGAGCTGGCATCTCACTCTCTTTGAATCTTCTTTATCATGCTAGGATTAGCAGGAAAAAGCAAAAAATTTCAGAATTGCACCTTGCAATGTGGAGATATTACTGTTTGTGCATTTACAATATTCATTGATTTTTGCCATTGAAAAACATCATGTTATTCATATACCAGAAATGTTTGAATCTACTGACTGAATGAAAGGAGCTGGCATCTCACTCTCTTTGAATCTTCTTTATCATGCTAGGATTAGCAGGAAAAAGCAAAAAATTTCAGAATTGCACCCTGCAATGTGGAGATATTACTGTTTGTGCATTTACAATATTCATTGATTTTTGCCATTGAAAAGCATCCAGAAATGTTTGAAGCTACTGACTGAATGAAAGGAGCTGGCATCTCACTCTCTTTGAATCTTCTTTATCATGCTAGGATTAGCAGGAAAAATCAAAAAATTTCAGAATTGCATCTTGCAATGTGGAGATATTACTGTTTGTGCATTTACAATATTCATTGATTTTTGCCATTGAAAAACGTCCAGAAATGTTTGAAGCTACTGACTGAATGAAAGGAGCTGGCATCTCACTCTTTGAATCTTCTTTATCATGCTAGGATTAGCAGGAAAAAGCAAAAAAATTCAGAATTGCACCTTGCAATGTGGAGATATTACTGTTAGTGCATTTACAATATTCATTGATTTTTGCCATTGAAAAACATCATGTTATTCATATACCAGAAATGTTTGAAGCTACTGACTGAATGAAAGGAGCTGGCATCTCACTCTCTTTGAATCTTCTTTATCATGCTAGGATTAGCAGGAAAAAGCAAAAAAATTCAGAATTGCACCTTGCAATGTGGAGATATTACTGTTAGTGCATTTACAATATTCATTGATTTTTGCCATTGAAAAACATCATGTTATTCATATACCAGAAATGTTTGAAGCTACTGACTGAATGAAAGGAGCTGGCATCTCACTCTCTTTGAATCTTCTTTATCATGCTAGGATTAGCAGGAAAAAGCAAAAAATTTCCGAATTGCACCTTGCAATGTGGAGATATTACTGTTTGTGCATTTACAATATTCATTGATTTTTGCCATTGAAAAACATGTTTTTCATACACCAGAAATGTTTGAAGCTACTGACTGAATGAAAGGAGCTGGCATCTCACTCTCTTTGAATCTTCTTTATCATGCTAGGATTAGCAGGAAAAAGCAAAAAATTTCAGAATTGCACCTTGCAATGTGGAGATATTACTGTTTGTGCATTTACAATATTCATTGATTTTTGCCATTGAAAAACATGTTTTTCATATACCAGAAATGTTTGAAGCTACTGACTGAATGAAAGGAACTGGCATCTCACTCTCTTTGAATCTTCTTTATCATGCTAGGATTAACAGGAAAAAGCAAAAAATTTCAGAATTGCACCTTGCAATGTGGAGATATTACTGTTTGTGCATTTACAATATTCATTGATTTTTGCCATTGAAAAACGTCCAGAAATGTTTGAAGCTACTGACTGAATGAAAGGAGCTGGCATCTCACTCTCTTTGAATCTTCTTTATCATGCTAGGATTAGCAGGAAAAAGCAAAAAAATTCAGAATTGCACCTTGCAATGTGGAGTTATTACTGTTTGTGCATTTACAATATTCATTGATTTTTGCCATTGAAAAACGTCCAGAAATGTTTGAAGCTACTGACTGAATGAAAGGAGCTGGCATCTCACTCTCTTTGAATCTTCTTTATCATGCTAGGATTAGCAGGAAAAAGCAAAAAATTTCAGAATTGCACCTTGCAATGTGGAGATATTACTGTTTGTGCATTTACAATATTCATTGATTTTTGCCATTGAAAAACATCATGTTATTCATATACCAGAAATGTTTGAAGCTACTGACTGAATGAAAGGAGCTGGCATCTCACTCTCTTTGAATCTTCTTTATCATGCTAGGATTAGCAGGAAAAAGCAAAAAATTTCAGAATTGCACCTTGCAATGTGGAGATATTACTGTTTGTGCATTTACAATATTCATTGATTTTTGCCATTGAAAAACGTCCAGAAATGTTTGAAGCTACTGACTGAATGAAAGGAGCTGGCATCTCACTCTCTTTGAATCTTCTTTATCATGCTAGGATTAGCAGGAAAAAGCAAAAAATTTCAGAATTGCACCTTGCAATGTGGAGATATTACTGTTTGTGCATTTACAATATTCATTGATTTTTGCCATTGAAAAACGTCCAGAAATGTTTGAAGCTACTGACTGAATGAAAGGAGCTGGCATCTCACTCTCTTTGAATCTTCTTTATCATGCTAGGATTAGCAGGAAAAAGCAAAAAATTTCAGAATTGCACCTTGCAATGTGGAGATATTACTGTTTGTGCATTTACAATATTCATTGATTTTTGCAATTGAAAAACGTCCAGAAATGTTTGAAGCTACTGACTGAATGAAAGGAGCTGGCATCTCACTCTCTTTGAATCTTCTTTATCATGCTAGGATTAGCAGGAAAAAGCAAAAAATTTCAGAATTGCACCTTGCAATGTGGAGTTATTACTGTTTGTGCATTTACAATATTCATTGATTTTTGCCATTGAAAAACGTCCAGAAATGTTTGAAGCTACTGACTGAATGAAAGGAGCTGGCATCTCACTCTCTTTGAATCTTCTTTATCATGCTAGGATTAGCAGGAAAAAGCAAAAAATTTCAGAATTGCACCTTGCAATGTGGAGATATTACTGTTTGTGCATTTACAATATTCATTGATTTTTGCCATTGAAAAACATCATGTTATTCATATACCAGAAATGTTTGAATCTACTGACTGAATGAAAGGAGCTGGCATCTCACTCTCTTTGAATCTTCTTTATCATGCTAGGATTAGCAGGAAAAAGCAAAAAATTTCAGAATTGCACCCTGCAATGTGGAGATATTACTGTTTGTGCATTTACAATATTCATTGATTTTTGCCATTGAAAAGCATCCAGAAATGTTTGAAGCTACTGACTGAATGAAAGGAGCTGGCATCTCACTCTCTTTGAATCTTCTTTATCATGCTAGGATTAGCAGGAAAAAGCAAAAAATTTCAGAATTGCACCTTGCAATGTGGAGATATTACTGTTTGTGCATTTACAATATTCATTGATTTTTGCCATTGAAAAACGTCCAGAAATGTTTGAAGCTACTGACTGAATGAAAGGAGCTGGCATCTTACTCTCTTTGAATCTTCTTTATCATGCTAGGATTAGCAGGAAAAAGCAAAAAATTTCAGAATTGCACCTTGCAATGTGGAGTTATTACTGTTTGTGCATTTACAATATTCATTGATTTTTGCCATTGAAAAACGTCCAGAAATGTTTGAAGCTACTGACTGAATGAAAGGAGCTGGCATCTCACTCTCTTTGAATCTTCTTTATCATGCTAGGATTAGCAGGAAAAAGCAAAAAATTTCAGAATTGCACCTTGCAATGTGGAGATATTACTGTTTGTGCATTTACAATATTCATTGATTTTTGCCATTGAAAAACATCATGTTATTCATATACCAGAAATGTTTGAATCTACTGACTGAATGAAAGGAGCTGGCATCTCACTCTCTTTGAATCTTCTTTATCATGCTAGGATTAGCAGGAAAAAGCAAAAAATTTCAGAATTGCACCCTGCAATGTGGAGATATTTCTGTTTGTGCATTTACAATATTCATTGATTTTTGCCATTGAAAAGCATCCAGAAATGTTTGAAGCTACTGACTGAATGAAAGGAGCTGGCATCTCACTCTCTTTGAATCTTCTTTATCATGCTAGGATTAGCAGGAAAAAGCAAAAAATTTCAGAATTGCACCTTGCAATGTGGAGATATTACTGTTTGTGCATTTACAATATTCATTGATTTTTGCCATTGAAAAACGTCCAGAAATGTTTGAAGCTACTGACTGAATGAAAGGAGCTGGCATCTCACTCTTTGAATCTTCTTTATCATGCTAGGATTAGCAGGAAAAAGCAAAAAAATTCAGAATTGCACCTTGCAATGTGGAGATATTACTGTTAGTGCATTTACAATATTCATTGATTTTTGCCATTGAAAAACATCATGTTATTCATATACCAGAAATGTTTGAAGCTACTGACTGAATGAAAGGAGCTGGCATCTCACTCTCTTTGAATCTTCTTTATCATGCTAGGATTAGCAGGAAAAAGCAAAAAATTTCCGAATTGCACCTTGCAATGTGGAGATATTACTGTTTGTGCATTTACAATATTCATTGATTTTTGCCATTGAAAAACATGTTTTTCATACACCAGAAATGTTTGAAGCTACTGACTGAATGAAAGGAGCTGGCATCTCACTCTCTTTGAATCTTCTTTATCATGCTAGGATTAGCAGGAAAAAGCAAAAAATTTCAGAATTGCACCTTGCAATGTGGAGATATTACGGTTTGTGCATTTACAATATTCATTGATTTTTGCCATTGAAAAACATCATGTTATTCATATACCAGAAATGTTTGAATCTACTGACTGAATGAAAGGAGCTGGCATCTCACTCTCTTTGAATCTTCTTTATCATGCTAGGATTAGCAGGAAAAAGCAAAAAATTTCAGAATTGCACCCTGCAATGTGGAGATATTTCTGTTTGTGCATTTACAATATTCATTGATTTTTGCCATTGAAAAGCATCCAGAAATGTTTGAAGTTACTGACTGAATGAAAGGAGCTGGCATCTCACTCTCTTTGAATCTTCTTTATCATGCTAGGATTAGCAGGAAAAAGCAAAAAATTTCAGAATTGCACCTTGCAATGTGGAGATATTACTGTTTGTGCATTTACAATATTCATTGATTTTTGCCATTGAAAAACGTCCAGAAATGTTTGAAGCTACTGACTGAATGAAAGGAGCTGGCATCTCACTCTTTGAATCTTCTTTATCATGCTAGGATTAGCAGGAAAAAGCAAAAAAATTCAGAATTGCACCTTGCAATGTGGAGATATTACTGTTAGTGCATTTACAATATTCATTGATTTTTGCCATTGAAAAACATCATGTTATTCATATACCAGAAATGTTTGAAGCTACTGACTGAATGAAAGGAGCTGGCATCTCACTCTCTTTGAATCTTCTTTATCATGCTAGGATTAGCAGGAAAAAGCAAAAAATTTCCGAATTGCACCTTGCAATGTGGAGATATTACTGTTTGTGCATTTACAATATTCATTGATTTTTGCCATTGAAAAACATGTTTTTCATACACCAGAAATGTTTGAAGCTACTGACTGAATGAAAGGAGCTGGCATCTCACTCTCTTTGAATCTTCTTTATCATGCTAGGATTAGCAGGAAAAAGCAAAAAATTTCAGAATTGCACCTTGCAATGTGGAGATATTACTGTTTGTGCATTTACAATATTCATTGATTTTTGCCATTGAAAAACATCATGTTATTCATATACCAGAAATGTTTGAAGCTACTGACTGAATGAAAGGAGCTGGCATCTCACTCTCTTTGAATCTTCTTTATCATGCTAGGATTAGCAGGAAAAAGCAAAAAATTTCAGAATTGCACCTTGCAATGTGGAGATATTACTGTTTGTGCATTTACAATATTCATTGATTTTTGCCATTGAAAAACGTCCAGAAATGTTTGAAGCTACTGACTGAATGAAAGGAGCTGGCATCTCACTCTCTTTGAATCTTCTTTATCATGCTAGGATTAGCAGGAAAAAGCAAAAAATTTCAGAATTGCACCTTGCAATGTGGAGATATTACTGTTTGTGCATTTACAATATTCATTGATTTTTGCCATTGAAAAACGTCCAGAAATGTTTGAAGCTACTGACTGAATGAAAGGAGCTGGCATCTCACTCTCTTTGAATCTTCTTTATCATGCTAGGATTAGCAGGAAAAAGCAAAAAATTTCAGAATTGCACCTTGCAATGTGGAGATATTACTGTTTGTGCATTTACAATATTCATTGATTTTTGCCATTGAAAAACGTCCAGAAATGTTTGAAGCTACTGACTGAATGAAAGGAGCTGGCATCTCACTCTCTTTGAATCTTCTTTATCATGCTAGGATTAGCAGGAAAAAGCAAAAAATTTCAGAATTGCACCTTGCAATGTGGAGTTATTACTGTTTGTGCATTTACAATATTCATTGATTTTTGCCATTGAAAAACGTCCAGAAATGTTTGAAGCTACTGACTGAATGAAAGGAGCTGGCATCTCACTCTCTTTGAATCTTCTTTATCATGCTAGGATTAGCAGGAAAAAGCAAAAAATTTCAGAATTGCACCTTGCAATGTGGAGATATTACTGTTTGTGCATTTACAATATTCATTGATTTTTGCCATTGAAAAACATCATGTTATTCATATACCAGAAATGTTTGAATCTACTGACTGAATGAAAGGAGCTGGCATCTCACTCTCTTTGAATCTTCTTTATCATGCTAGGATTAGCAGGAAAAAGCAAAAAATTTCAGAATTGCACCCTGCAATGTGGAGATATTACTGTTTGTGCATTTACAATATTCATTGATTTTTGCCATTGAAAAGCATCCAGAAATGTTTGAAGCTACTGACTGAATGAAAGGAGCTGGCATCTCACTCTCTTTGAATCTTCTTTATCATGCTAGGATTAGCAGGAAAAAGCAAAAAATTTCAGAATTGCACCTTGCAATGTGGAGATATTACTGTTTGTGCATTTACAATATTCATTGATTTTTGCCATTGAAAAACGTCCAGAAATGTTTGAAGCTACTGACTGAATGAAAGGAGCTGGCATCTTACTCTCTTTGAATCTTCTTTATCATGCTAGGATTAGCAGGAAAAAGCAAAAAATTTCAGAATTGCACCTTGCAATGTGGAGTTATTACTGTTTATGCATTTACAATATTCATTGATTTTTGCCATTGAAAAACGTCCAGAAATGTTTGAAGCTACTGACTGAATGAAAGGAGCTGGCATCTCACTCTCTTTGAATCTTCTTTATCATGCTAGGATTAGCAGGAAAAAGCAAAAAATTTCAGAATTGCACCCTGCAATGTGGAGATATTTCTGTTTGTGCATTTACAATATTCATTGATTTTTGCCATTGAAAAGCATCCAGAAATGTTTGAAGCTACTGACTGAATGAAAGGAGCTGGCATCTCACTCTCTTTGAATCTTTTTTATCATGCTAGGATTAGCAGGAAAAAGCAAAAAATTTCAGAATTGCACCTTGCAATGTGGAGATATTACTGTTTGTGCATTTACAATATTCATTGATTTTTGCCATTGAAAAACGTCCAGAAATGTTTGAAGCTACTGACTGAATGAAAGGAGCTGGCATCTCACTCTTTGAATCTTCTTTATCATGCTAGGATTAGCAGGAAAAAGCAAAAAAATTCAGAATTGCACCTTGCAATGTGGAGATATTACTGTTAGTGCATTTACAATATTCATTGATTTTTGCCATTGAAAAACATCATGTTATTCATATACCAGAAATGTTTGAAGCTACTGACTGAATGAAAGGAGCTGGCATCTCACTCTCTTTGAATCTTCTTTATCATGCTAGGATTAGCAGGAAAAAGCAAAAAATTTCCGAATTGCACCTTGCAATGTGGAGATATTACTGTTTGTGCATTTACAATATTCATTGATTTTTGCCATTGAAAAACATGTTTTTCATACACCAGAAATGTTTGAAGCTACTGACTGAATGAAAGGAGCTGGCATCTCACTCTCTTTGAATCTTCTTTATCATGCTAGGATTAGCAGGAAAAAGCAAAAAATTTCAGAATTGCACCTTGCAATGTGGAGATATTACTGTTTGTGCATTTACAATATTCATTGATTTTTGCCATTGAAAAACATGTTTTTCATATACCAGAAATGTTTGAAGCTACTGACTGAATGAAAGGAACTGGCATCTCACTCTCTTTGAATCTTCTTTATCATGCTAGGATTAACAGGAAAAAGCAAAAAATTTCAGAATTGCACCTTGCAATGTGGAGATATTACTGTTTGTGCATTTACAATATTCATTGATTTTTGCCATTGAAAAACGTCCAGAAATGTTTGAAGCTACTGACTGAATGAAAGGAGCTGGCATCTCACTCTCTTTGAATCTTCTTTATCATGCTAGGATTAACAGGAAAAAGCAAAAAATTTCAGAATTGCACCTTGCAATGTGGAGATATTACTGTTTGTGCATTTACAATATTCATTGATTTTTGCCATTGAAAAACATGTTTTTCATATACCAGAAATGTTTGAAGCTACTGACTGAATGAAAGGAGCTGGCATCTCACTCTCTTTGAATCTTCTTTATCATGCTAGGATTAACAGGAAAAAGCAAAAAATTTCAGAATTGCACCTTGCAATGTGGAGATATTACTGTTTGTGCATTTACAATATTCATTGATTTTTGCCATTGAAA
This sequence comes from Phyllobates terribilis, assembly GCF_046119375.1. Taxonomy (NCBI): domain Eukaryota; kingdom Metazoa; phylum Chordata; class Amphibia; order Anura; family Dendrobatidae; genus Phyllobates; species Phyllobates terribilis. Next base: position 27,093 of record NW_027369175.1, read on the forward strand.
AACATCATGTTATTCATATACCAGAAATGTTTGAAGCTACTGACTGAATGAAAGGAGCTGGCATCTCACTCTCTTTGAATCTTCTTTATCATGCTAGGATTAGCAGGAAAAAGCAAAAAATTTCAGAATTGCACCTTGCAATGTGGAGATATTACTGTTTGTGCATTTACAATATTCATTGATTTTTGCCATTGGAAAACGTCCAGAAATGTTTGAAGCTACTGACTGAATGAAAGGAGCTGGCATCTCACTCTCTTTGAATCTTCTTTATCATGCTAGGATTAGCAGGAAAAAGCAAAAAATTTCAGAATTGCACCTTGCAATGTGGAGATATTACTGTTTGTGCATTTACAATATTCATTGATTTTTGCCATTGAAAAACGTCCAGAAATGTTTGAAGCTACTGACTGAATGAAAGGAGCTGGCATCTCACTCTCTTTGAATCTTCTTTATCATGCTAGGATTAGCAGGAAAAAGCAAAAAATTTCAGAATTGCACCTTGCAATGTGGAGATATTACTGTTTGTGCATTTACAATATTCATTGATTTTTGCAATTGAAAAACGTCCAGAAATGTTTGAAGCTACTGACTGAATGAAAGGAGCTGGCATCACACTCTCTTTGAATCTTCTTTATCATGCTAGGATTAGCAGGAAAAAGCAAAAAATTTCAGAATTGCACCTTGCAATGTGGAGTTATTACTGTTTGTGCATTTACAATATTCATTGATTTTTGCCATTGAAAAACGTCCAGAAATGTTTGAAGCTACTGACTGAATGAAAGGAGCTGGCATCTCACTCTCTTTGAATCTTCTTTATCATGCTAGGGTTAGGAGGAAAAAGCAAAAAATTTCAGAATTGCACCTTGCAATGTGGAGATATTACTGTTTGTGCATTTACAATATTCATTGATTTTTGCCATTGAAAAACATCATGTTATTCATATACCAGAAATGTTTGAATCTACTGACTGAATGAAAGGAGCTGGCATCTCACTCTCTTTGAATCTTCTTTATCATGCTAGGATTAGCAGGAAAAAGCAAAAAATTTCAGAATTGCACCCTGCAATGTGGAGATATTTCTGTTTGTGCATTTACAATATTCATTGATTTTTGCCATTGAAAAGCATCCAGAAATGTTTGAAGCTACTGACTGAATGAAAGGAGCTGGCATCTCACTCTCTTTGTATCTTCTTTATCATGCTAGGATTAGCAGGAAAAAGCAAAAAATTTCAGAATTGCACCTTGCAATGTGGAGATATTACTGTTTGTGCATTTACAATATTCATTGATTTTTGCCATTGAAAAACGTCCAGAAATGTTTGAAGCTACTGACTGAATGAAAGGAGCTGGCATCTCACTCTTTGAATCTTCTTTATCATGCTAGGATTAGCAGGAAAAAGCAAAAAAATTCAGAATTGCACCTTGCAATGTGGAGATATTACTGTTAGTGCATTTACAATATTCATTGATTTTTGCCATTGAAAAACATCATGTTATTCATATACCAGAAATGTTTGAAGCTACTGACTGAATGAAAGGAGCTGGCATCTCACTCTCTTTGAATCTTCTTTATCATGCTAGGATTAGCAGGAAAAAGCAAAAAATTTCCGAATTGCACCTTGCAATGTGGAGATATTACTGTTTGTGCATTTACAATATTCATTGATTTTTGCCATTGAAAAACATGTTTTTCATACACCAGAAATGTTTGAAGCTACTGACTGAATGAAAGGAGCTGGCATCTCACTCTCTTTGAATCTTCTTTATCATGCTAGGATTAGCAGGAAAAAGCAAAAAATTTCAGAATTGCACCTTGCAATGTGGAGATATTACTGTTTGTGCATTTACAATATTCATTGATTTTTGCCATTGAAAAACATGTTTTTCATATAGCAGAAATGTTTGAAGCTACTGACTGAATGAAAGGAACTGGCATCTCACTCTCTTTGAATCTTCTTTATCATGCTAGGATTAACAGGAAAAAGCAAAAAATTTCAGAATTGCACCTTGCAATGTGGAGATATTACTGTTTGTGCATTTACAATATTCATTGATTTTTGCCATTGAAAAACGTCCAGAAATGTTTGAAGCTACTGACTGAATGAAAGGAGCTGGCATCTCACTCTCTTTGAATCTTCTTTATCATGCTAGGATTAGCAGGAAAAAGCAAAAAATTTCAGAATTGCACCTTGCAATGTGGAGTTATTACTGTTTGTGCATTTACAATATTCATTGATTTTTGCCATTGAAAAACATCCAGAAATGTTTGAAGCTACTGACTGAATGAAAGGAGCTGGCATCTCACTCTCTTTGAATCTTCTTTATCATGCTAGGATTAGCAGGAAAAAGCAAAAAATTTCAGAATTGCACCTTGCAATGTGGAGATATTACTGTTTGTGCATTTACAATATTCATTGATTTTTGCCATTGAAAAACGTCCAGAAATGTTTGAAGCTACTGACTGAATGAAAGGAGCTGGCATCTCACTCTCTTTGAATCTTCTTTATCATGCTAGGATTAGCAGGAAAAAGCAAAAAATTTCAGAATTGCACCTTGCAATGTGGAGATATTACTGTTTGTGCATTTACAATATTCATTGATTTTTGCCATTGAAAAACGTCCAGAAATGTTTGAAGCTACTGACTGAATGAAAGGAGCTGGCATCTCACTCTCTTTGAATCTTCTTTATCATGCTAGGATTAGCAGGAAAAAGCAAAAAATTTCAGAATTGCACCTTGCAATGTGGAGATATTACTGTTTGTGCATTTACAATATTCATTGATTTTTGCCATTGAAAAACGTCCAGAAATGTTTGAAGCTACTGACTGAATGAAAGGAGCTGGCATCTCACTCTCTTTGAATCTTCTTTATCATGCTAGGATTAGCAGGAAAAAGCAAAAAATTTCAGAATTGCACCTTGCAATGTGGAGTTATTACTGTTTGTGCATTTACAATATTCATTGATTTTTGCCATTGAAAAACGTCCAGAAATGTTTGAAGCTACTGACTGAATGAAAGGAGCTGGCATCTCAATCTCTTTGAATCTTCTTTATCATGCTAGGATTAGCAGGAAAAAGCAAAAAATTTCAGAATTGCACCTTGCAATGTGGAGATATTACTGTTTGTGCATTTACAATATTCATTGATTTTTGCAATTGAAAAACATCATGTTATTCATATACCAGAAATGTTTGAATCTACTGACTGAATGAAAGGAGCTGGCATCTCACTCTCTTTGAATCTTCTTTATCATGCTAGGATTAGCAGGAAAAAGCAAAAAATTTCAGAATTGCACCCTGCAATGTGGAGATATTACTGTTTGTGCATTTACAATATTCATTGATTTTTGCCATTGAAAAGCATCCAGAAATGTTTGAAGCTACTGACTGAATGAAAGGAGCTGGCATCTCACTCTCTTTGAATCTTCTTTATCATGCTAGGATTAGCAGGAAAAAGCAAAAAATTTCAGAATTGCACCTTGCAATGTGGAGATATTACTGTTTGTGCATTTACAATATTCATTGATTTTTGCGATTGAAAAACGTCCAGAAATGTTTGAAGCTACTGACTGAATGAAAGGAGCTGGCATCTTACTCTCTTTGAATCTTCTTTATCATGCTAGGATTAGCAGGAAAAAGCAAAAAATTTCAGAATTGCACCTTGCAATGTGGAGTTATTACTGTTTGTGCATTTACAATATTCATTGATTTTTGCCATTGAAAAACGTCCAGAAATGTTTGAAGCTACTGACTGAATGAAAGGAGCTGGCATCTCACTCTCTTTGAATCTTCTTTATCATGCTAGGATTAGCAGGAAAAAGCAAAAAATTTCAGAATTGCACCTTGCAATGTGGAGATATTACTGTTTGTGCATTTACAATATTCATTGATTTTTGCCATTGAAAAACATCATGTTATTCATATACCAGAAATGTTTGAATCTACTGACTGAATGAAAGGAGCTGGCATCTCACTCTCTTTGAATCTTCTTTATCATGCTAGGATTAGCAGGAAAAAGCAAAAAATTTCAGAATTGCACCCTGCGATGTGGAGATATTTCTGTTTGTGCATTTACAATATTCATTGATTTTTGCCATTGAAAAGCATCCAGAAATGTTTGAAGCTACTGACTGAATGAAAGGAGCTGGCATCTCACTCTCTTTGAATCTTCTTTATCATGCTAGGATTAGCAGGAAAAAGCAAAAAATTTCAGAATTGCACCTTGCAATGTGGAGATATTACTGTTTGTGCATTTACAATATTCATTGATTTTTGCCATTGAAAAACGTCCAGAAATGTTTGAAGCTACTGACTGAATGAATGGAGCTGGCATCTCACTCTTTGAATCTTCTTTATCATGCTAGGATTAGCAGGAAAAAGCAAAAAAATTCAGAATTGCACCTTGCAATGTGGAGATATTACTGTTAGTGCATTTACAATATTCATTGATTTTTGCCATTGAAAAACATCATGTTATTCATATACCAGAAATGTTTGAAGCTACTGACTGAATGAAAGGAGCTGGCATCTCACTCTCTTTGAATCTTCTTTATCATGCTAGGATTAACAGGAAAAAGCAAAAAATTTCAGAATTGCACCTTGCAATGTGGAGATATTACTGTTTGTGCATTTACAATATTCATTGATTTTTGCCATTGAAAAACGTCCAGAAATGTTTGAAGCTACTGACTGAATGAAAGGAGCTGGCATCTCACTCTCTTTGAATCTTCTTTATCATGCTAGGATTAGCAGGAAAAAGCAAAAAATTTCAGAATTGCACCTTGCAATGTGGAGATATTACTGTTTGTGCATTTACAATATTCATTGATTTTTGCCATTGAAAAACATGTTTTTCATATACCAGAAATGTTTGAAGCTACTGACTGAATGAAAGGAGCTGGCATCTCACTCTCTTTGAATCTTCTTTATCATGCTAGGATTAGCAGGAAAAAGCAAAAAATTTCAGAATTGCACCTTGCAATGTGGAGATATTACTGTTTGTGCATTTACAATATTCATTGATTTTTGCCATTGAAAAACGTCCAGAAATGTTTGAAGCTACTGACTGAATGAAAGGAGCTTGGCATCTCACTCTCTTTGAATCTTCTTTATCATGCTAGGATTAGCAGGAAAAAGCAAAAAATTTCAGAATTGCACCTTGCAATGTGGAGATATTACTGTTTGTGCATTTACAATATTCATTGATTTTTGCCATTGAAAAACGTTTTTCATATACCAGAAATGTTTGAAGCTACTGACTGAATGAAAGGAGCTGGCATCTCACTCTCTTTGAATCTTCTTTATCATGCTAGGATTAGCAGGAAAAAGCAAAAAATTTCAGAATTGCACCTTGCAATGTGGAGATATTACTGTTTGTGCATTTACAATATTCATTGATTTTTGCCATTGAAAAACATGTTTTTCATATACCAGAAATGTTTGAAGCTACTGACTGCATGAAAGGAGCTGGCATCTCACTCTCTTTGAATCTTCTTTATCATGCTAGGATTAACAGGAAAAAGCAAAAAATTTCAGAATTGCACCTTGCAATGTGGAGATATTACTGTTTGTGCATTTACAATATTCATTGATTTTTGCCATTGAAAAACATGTTTTTCATATACCAGAAATGTTTGAAGCTACTGACTGAATGAAAGGAGCTGGCATCTCACTCTCTTTGAATCTTCTTTATCATGCTAGGATTAACAGGAAAAAGCAAAAAATTTCAGAATTGCACCTTGCAATGTGGAGATATTACTGTTTGTGCATTTACAATATTCATTGATTTTTGCCATTGAAAAACGTCCAGAAATGTTTAAAGCTACTGACTGAATGAAAGGAGCTGGCATCTCACTCTCTTTGAATCTTCTTTATCATGCTAGGATTAGCAGGAAAAAGCAAAAAATTTCAGAATTGCACCTTGCAATGTGGAGATATTACTGTTTGTGCATTTACAATATTCATTGATTTTTGCCATTGAAAAACGTCCAGAAATGTTTGAAGCTACTGACTGAATGAAAGGAGCTGGCATCTCACTCTCTTTGAATCTTCTTTATCATGCTAGGATTAGCAGGAAAAAGCAAAAAATTTCAGAATTGCACCTTGCAATGTGGAGATATTACTGTTTGTGCATTTACAATATTCATTGATTTTTGCCATTGAAAAACATGTTTTTCATATACCAGAAATGTTTGAAGCTACTGACTGAATGAAAGGAGCTGGCATCTCACTCTCTTTGAATCTTCTTTATCATTCTAGGATTAGCAGGAAAAAGCAAAAAATTTCAGAATTGCACCTTGCAATGTGGAGATATTACTGTTTGTGCATTTACAATATTCATTGATTTTTGCCATTGAAAAACATGTTTTTCATATACCAGAAATGTTTGAAGCTACTGACTGAATGAAAGGAGCTGGCATCTCACTCTCTTTGAATCTTCTTTATCATGCTAGGATTAGCAGGAAAAAGCAAAAAATTTCAGAATTGCACCTTGCAATGTGGAGATATTACTGTTTGTGCATTTACAATATTCATTGATTTTTGCCATTGAAAAACGTCCAGAAATGTTTGAAGCTACTGACTGAATGAAAGGAGCTGGCATCTCACTCTCTTTGAATCTTCTTTATCATGCTAGGATTAGCAGGAAAAAGCAAAAAATTTCAGAATTGCACCTTGCAATGTGGAGATATTACTGTTTGTGCATTTACAATATTCATTGATTTTTGCCATTGAAAAACATGTTTTTCATATACCAGAAATGTTTGAAGCTACTGACTGAATGAAAGGAGCTGGCATCTCACTCTCTTTGAATCTTCTTTATCATGCTAGGATTAGCAGGAAAAAGCAAAATATTTCAGAATTGCACCTTGCAATGTGGAGATATTACTGTTTGTGCATTTACAATATTCATTGATTTTTGCCATTGAAAAACATGTTTTTCATATACCAGAAATGTTTGAAGCTACTGACTGAATGAAAGGAGCTGGCATCTCACTCTCTTTGAATCTTCTTTATCATGCTAGGATTAACAGGAAAAAGCAAAAAATTTCAGAATTGCACCTTCCAATGTGGAGATATTACTGTTTGTGCATTTACAATATTCATTGATTTTTGCCATTGAAAAACATGTTTTTCATATACCAGAAATGTTTGAAGCTACTGACTGAATGAAAGGAGCTGGCATCTCACTCTCTTTGAATATTCTTTATCATGCTAGGATTAGCAGGAAAAAGCAAAAAATTTCAGAATTGCACCTTGCAATGTGGAGTTATTACTGTTTGTGCATTTACAATATTCATTGATTTTTGCCATTGAAAAACGTCCAGAAATGTTTGAAGCTACTGACTGAATGAAAGGAGCTGGCATCTCACTCTCTTTGAATCTTCTTTATCATGCTAGGATTAGCAGGAAAAAGCAAAAAATTTCAGAATTGCACCTTGCAATGTGGAGATATTACTGTTTGTGCATTTACAATATTCATTGATTTTTGCCATTGAAAAACATCATGTTATTCATATACCAGAAATGTTTGAATCTACTGACTGAATGAAAGGAGCTGGCATCTCACTCTCTTTGAATCTTCTTTATCATGCTAGGATTAGCAGGAAAAAGCAAAAAATTTCAGAATTGCACCCTGCAATGTGGAGATATTACTGTTTGTGCATTTACAATATTCATTGATTTTTGCCATTGAAAAGCATCCAGAAATGTTTGAAGCTACTGACTGAATGAAAGGAGCTGGCATCTCACTCTCTTTGAATCTTCTTTATCATGCTAGGATTAGCAGGAAAAAGCAAAAAATTTCAGAATTGCACCTTGCAATGTGGAGATATTACTGTTTGTGCATTTACAATATTCATTGATTTTTGCCATTGAAAAACGTCCAGAAATGTTTGAAGCTACTGACTGAATGAAAGGAGCTGGCATCTTACTCTCTTTGAATCTTCTTTATCATGCTAGGATTAGCAGGAAAAAGCAAAAAATTTCAGAATTGCACCTTGCAATGTGGAGTTATTACTGTTTGTGCATTTACAATATTCATTGATTTTTGCCATTGAAAAACGTCCAGAAATGTTTGAAGCTACTGACTCAATGAAAGGAGCTGGCATCTCACTCTCTTTGAATCTTCTTTATCATGCTAGGATTAGCAGGAAAAAGCAAAAAATTTCAGAATTGCACCTTGCAATGTGGAGATATTACTGTTTGTGCATTTACAATATTCATTGATTTTTGCCATTGAAAAACATCATGTTATTCATATACCAGAAATGTTTGAATCTACTGACTGAATGAAAGGAGCTGGCATCTCACTCTCTTTGAATCTTCTTTATCATGCTAGGATTAGCAGGAAAAAGCAAAAAATTTCAGAATTGCACCCTGCAATGTGGAGATATTTCTGTTTGTGCATTTACAATATTCATTGATTTTTGCCATTGAAAAGCATCCAGAAATGTTTGAAGCTACAGACTGAATGAAAGGAGCTGGCATCTCACTCTTTGAATCTTCTTTATCATGCTAGGATTAGCAGGAAAAAGCAAAAAAATTCAGAATTGCACCTTGCAATGTGGAGATATTACTGTTAGTGCATTTACAATATTCATTGATTTTTGCCATTGAAAAACATCATGTTATTCATATACCAGAAATGTTTGAAGCTACTGACTGAATGAAAGGAGCTGGCATCTCACTCTCTTTGAATCTTCTTTATCATGCTAGGATTAGCAGGAAAAAGCAAAAAATTTCCGAATTGCACCTTGCAATGTGGAGATATTACTGTTTGTGCATTTACAATATTCATTGATTTTTGCCATTGAAAAACATGTTTTTCATACACCAGAAATGTTTGAAGCTACTGACTGAATGAAAGGAGCTGGCATCTCACTCTCTTTGAATCTTCTTTATCATGCTAGGATTAGCAGGAAAAAGCAAAAAATTTCAGAATTGCACCTTGCAATGTGGAGATATTACTGTTTGTGCATTTACAATATTCATTGATTTTTGCCATTGAAAAACGTCCAGAAATGTTTGAAGCTACTGACTGAATGAAAGGAGCTGGCATCTCACTCTTTGAATCTTCTTTATCATGCTAGGATTAGCAGGAAAAAGCAAAAAAATTCAGAATTGCACCTTGCAATGTGGAGATATTACTGTTAGTGCATTTACAATATTCATTGATTTTTGCCATTGAAAAACATCATGTTATTCATATACCAGAAATGTTTGAAGCTACTGACTGAATGAAAGGAGCTGGCATCTCACTCTCTTTGAATCTTCTTTATCATGCTAGGATTAGCAGGAAAAAGCAAAAAATTTCCGAATTGCACCTTGCAATGTGGAGATATTACTGTTTGTGCATTTACAATATTCATTGATTTTTGCCATTGAAAAACATGTTTTTCATATACCAGAAATGTTTGAAGCTACTGACTGAATGAAAGGAACTGGCATCTCACTCTCTTTGAATCTTCTTTATCATGCTAGGATTAACAGGAAAAAGCAAAAAATTTCAGAATTGCACCTTGCAATGTGGAGATATTACTGTTTGTGCATTTACAATATTCATTGATTTTTGCCATTGAAAAACGTCCAGAAATGTTTGAAGCTACTGACTGAATGAAAGGAGCTGGCATCTCACTCTCTTTGAATCTTCTTTATCATGCTAGGATTAGCAGGAAAAAGCAAAAAATTTCAGAATTGCACCTTGCAATGTGGAGTTATTACTGTTTGTGCATTTACAATATTCATTGATTTTTGCCATTGAAAAACGTCCAGAAATGTTTGAAGCTACTGACTGAATGAAAGGAGCTGGCATCTCACTCTCTTTGAATCTTCTTTATCATGCTAGGATTAGCAGGAAAAAGCAAAAAATTTCAGAATTGCACCTTGCAATGTGGAGATATTACTGTTTGTGCATTTACAATATTCATTGATTTTTGCCATTGAAAAACATCATGTTATTCATATACCAGAAATGTTTGAAGCTACTGACTGAATGAAAGGAGCTGGCATCTCACTCTCTTTGAATCTTCTTTATCATGCTAGGATTAGCAGGAAAAAGCAAAAAATTTCAGAATTGCACCTTGCAATGTGGAGATATTACTGTTTGTGCATTTACAATATTCATTGATTTTTGCCATTGAAAAAACGTCCAGAAATGTTTGAAGCTACTGACTGAATGAAAGGAGCTGGCATCTCACTCTCTTTGAATCTTCTTTATCATGCTAGGATTAGCAGGAAAAAGCAAAAAATTTCAGAATTGCACCTTGCAATGTGGAGATATTACTGTTTGTGCATTTACAATATTCATTGATTTTTGCCATTGAAAAACGTCCAGAAATGTTTGAAGCTACTGACTGAATGAAAGGAGCTGGCATCTCACTCTCTTTGAATCTTCTTTATCATGCTAGGATTAGCAGGAAAAAGCAAAAAATTTCAGAATTGCACCTTGCAATGTGGAGATATTACTGTTTGTGCATTTACAATATTCATTGATTTTTGCCATTGAAAAACGTCCAGAAATGTTTGAAGCTACTGACTGAATGAAAGGAGCTGGCATCTCACTCTCTTTGAATCTTCTTTATCATGCTAGGATTAGCAGGAAAAAGCAAAAAATTTCAGAATTGCACCTTGCAATGTGGAGTTATTACTGTTTGTGCATTTACAATATTCATTGATTTTTGCCATTGAAAAACGTCCAGAAATGTTTGAAGCTACTGACTGAATGAAAGGAGCTGGCATCTCACTCTCTTTGAATCTTCTTTATCATGCTAGGATTAGCAGGAAAAAGCAAAAAATTTCAGAATTGCACCTTGCAATGTGGAGATATTACTGTTTGTGCATTTACAATATTCATTGATTTTTGCCATTGAAAAACATCATGTTATTCATATACCAGAAATGTTTGAATCTACTGACTGAATGAAAGGAGCTGGCATCTCACTCTCTTTGAATCTTCTTTATCATGCTAGGATTAGCAGGAAAAAGCAAAAAATTTCAGAATTGCACCCTGCAATGTGGAGATATTACTGTTTGTGCATTTACAATATTCATTGATTTTTGCCATTGAAAAGCATCCAGAAATGTTTGAAGCTACTGACTGAATGAAAGGAGCTGGCATCTCACTCTCTTTGAATCTTCTTTATCATGCTAGGATTAGCAGGAAAAAGCAAAAAATTTCAGAATTGCACCTTGCAATGTGGAGTTATTACTGTTTGTGCATTTACAATATTCATTGATTTTTGCCATTGAAAAACGTCCAGAAATGTTTGAAGCTACTGACTGAATGAAAGGAGCTGGCATCTCACTCTCTTTGAATCTTCTTTATCATGCTAGGATTAGCAGGAAAAAGCAAAAAATTTCAGAATTGCACCTTGCAATGTGGAGATATTACTGTTTGTGCATTTACAATATTCATTGATTTTTGCCATTGAAAAACATCATGTTATTCATATACCAGAAATGTTTGAATCTACTGACTGAATGAAAGGAGCTGGCATCTCACTCTCTTTGAATCTTCTTTATCATGCTAGGATTAGCAGGAAAAAGCAAAAAATTTCAGAATTGCACCCTGCAATGTGGAGATATTTGTGTTTGTACATTTACAATATTCATTGATTTTTGCCATTGAAAAGCATCCAGAAATGTTTGAAGCTACTGACTGAATGAAAGGAGCTGGCATCTCACTCTCTTTGAATCTTCTTTATCATGCTAGGATTAGCAGGAAAAAGCAAAAAATTTCAGAATTGCACCTTGCAATGTGGAGATATTACTGTTTGTGCATTTACAATATTCATTGATTTAAGCCATTGAAAAACGTCCAGAAATGTTTGAAGCTACTGACTGAATGAAAGGAGCTGGCATCTCACTCTTTGAATCTTCTTTATCATGCTAGGATTAGCAGGAAAAAGCAAAAAAATTCAGAATTGCACCTTGCAATGTGGAGATATTACTGTTAGTGCATTTACAATATTCATTGATTTTTGCCATTGAAAAACATCATGTTATTCATATACCAGAAATGTTTGAAGCTACTGACTGAATGAAAGGAGCTGGCATCTCACTCTCTTTGAATCTTCTTTATCATGCTAGGATTAGCAGGAAAAAGCAAAAAATTTCCGAATTGCACCTTGCAATGTGGAGATATTACTGTTTGTGCATTTACAATATTCATTGATTTTTGCCATTGAAAAACATGTTTTTCATACACCAGAAATGTTTGAAGCTACTGACTGAATGAAAGGAGCTGGCATCTCACTCTCTTTGAATCTTCTTTATCATGCTAGGATTAGCAGGAAAAAGCAAAAAATTTCAGAATTGCACCTTGCAATGTGGAGATATTACTGTTTGTGCATTTACAATATTCATTGATTTTTGCCATTGAAAAACATGTTTTTCATATACCAGAAATGTTTGAAGCTACTGACTGAATGAAAGGAACTGGCATCTCACTCTCTTTGAATCTTCTTTATCATGCTAGGATTAACAGGAAAAAGCAAAAAATTTCAGAATTGCACCTTGCAATGTGGAGATATTACTGTTTGTGCATTTACAATATTCATTGATTTTTGCCATTGAAAAACGTCCAGAAATGTTTGAAGCTACTGACTGAATGAAAGGAGCTGGCATCTCACTCTCTTTGAATCTTCTTTATCATGCTAGGATTAACAGGAAAAAGCAAAAAATTTCAGAATTGCACCTTGCAATGTGGAGATATTACTGTTTGTGCATTTACAATATTCATTGATTTTTGCCATTGAAAAACATGTTTTTCATATACCAGAAATGTTTGAAGCTACTGACTGAATGAAAGGAGCTGGCATCTCACTCTCTTTGAATCTTCTTTATCATGCTAGGATTAACAGGAAAAAGCAAAAAATTTCAGAATTGCACCTTGCAATGTGGAGATATTACTGTTTGTGCATTTACAATATTCATTGATTTTTGCCATTGAAAAACGTCCAGAAATGTTTGAAGCTACTGACTGAATGAAAGGAGCTGGCATCTCACTCTCTTTGATCTATCTTCTTTATCATGCTAGGATTAGCAGGAAAAAGCAAAAAATTTCAGAATTGCACCTTGCAATGTGGAGATATTACTGTTTGTGCATTTACAATATTCATTGATTTTTGCCATTGAAAAACATGTTTTTCATATACCAGAAATGTTTGAAGCTACTGACTGAAGAAAGGAGCTGGCATCTCACTCTCTTTGAATCTTCTTTATCATGCTAGGATTAGCAGGAAAAAGCAAAAAATTTCAGAATTGCACCTTGCAATGTGGAGATATTACTGTTTGTGCATTTACAATATTCATTGATTTTTGCCATTGAAAAACGTCCAGAAATGTTTGAAGCTACTGACTGAATGAAAGGAGCTTGGCATCTCACTCTCTTTGAATCTTCTTTATCATGCTAGGATTAGCAGGAAAAAGCAAAAAATTTCAGAATTGCACCTTGCAATGTGGAGATATTACTGTTTGTGCATTTACAATATTCATTGATTTTTGCCATTGAAAAACGTTTTTCATATACCAGAAATGTTTGAAGCTACTGACTGAATGAAAGGAGCTGGCATCTCACTCTCTTTGAATCTTCTTTATCATGCTAGGATTAGCAGGAAAAAGCAAAAAATTTCAGAATTGCACCTTGCAATGTGGAGATATTACTGTTTGTGCATTTACAATATTCATTGATTTTTGCCATTGAAAAACATGTTTTTCATATACCAGAAATGTTTGAAGCTACTGACTGAATGAAAGGAGCTGGCATCTCACTCTCTTTGAATCTTCTTTATCATGCTAGGATTAACAGGAAAAAGCAAAAAATTTCAGAATTGCACCTTGCAATGTGGAGATATTACTGTTTGTGCATTTACAATATTCATTGATTTTTGCCATTGAAAAACATGTTTTTCATATACCAGAAATGTTTGAAGCTACTGACTGAATGAAAGGAGCTGGCATCTCACTCTCTTTGAATCTTCTTTATCATGCTAGGATTAACAGGAAAAAGCAAAAAATTTCAGAATTGCACCTTGCAATGTGGAGATATTACTGTTTGTGCATTTACAATATTCATTGATTTTTGCCATTGAAAAACGTTTTCATATACCAGAAATGTTTAAAGCTACTGACTGAATGAAAGGAGCTGGCATCTCACTCTCTTTGAATCTTCTTTATCATGCTAGGATTAGCAGGAAAAAGCAAAAAATTTCAGAATTGCACCTTGCAATGTGGAGATATTACTGTTTGTGCATTTACAATATTCATTGATTTTTGCCATTGAAAAACTGTTTTTTTCCAGAAATGTTTGAAGCTACTGACTGAATGAAAGGAGCTGGCATCTCACTCTCTTTGAATCTTCTTTATCATGCTAGGATTAACAGGAAAAAGCAAAAAATTTCAGAATTGCACCTTGACATGTGGAGATATTACTGTTTGTGCATTTACAATATTCATTGATTTTTGCCATTGAAAAACATGTTTTTCATATACCAGAAATGTTTGAAGCTACTGACTGAATGAAAGGAGCTGGCATCTCACTCTCTTTGAATCTTCTTTATCATGCTAGGATTAACAGGAAAAAGCAAAAAATTTCAGAATTGCACCTTGCAATGTGGAGATATTACTGTTTGTGCATTTACAATATTCATTGATTTTTGCCATTGAAAAACATGTTTTTCATATACCAGAAATGTTTGAAGCTACTGACTGAAAGAAAGGAGCTGGCATCTCACTCTCTTTGAATCTTCTTTATCATGCTAGGATTAGCAGGAAAAAGCAAAAAATTTCAGAATTGCACCTTGCAATGTGGAGATATTACTGTTTGTGCATTTACAATATTCATTGATTTTTGCCATTGAAAAACTGTTTTCCTATACCAGAAATGTTTGAAGCTACTGACTGAATGAAAGGAGCTTGGCATCTCACTCTCTTTGAATCTTCTTTATCATGCTAGGATTAGCAGGAAAAAGCAAAAAATTTCAGAATTGCACCTTGCAATGTGGAGATATTACTGTTTGTGCATTTACAATATTCATTGATTTTTGCCATTGAAAAACGTTTTTCATATACCAGAAATGTTTGAAGCTACTGACTGAATGAAAGGAGCTGGCATCTCACTCTCTTTGAATCTTCTTTATCATGCTAGGATTAGCAGGAAAAAGCAAAAAATTTCAGAATTGCACCTTGCAATGTGGAGATATTACTGTTTGTGCATTTACAATATTCATTGATTTTTGCCATTGAAAAACATGTTTTTCATATACCAGAAATGTTTGAAGCTACTGACTGAATGAAAGGAGCTGGCATCTCACTCTCTTTGAATCTTCTTTATCATGCTAGGATTAGCAGGAAAAAGCAAAAATTTCAGAATTGCACCTTGCAATGTGGAGATATTACTGTTTGTGCATTTACAATATTCATTGATTTTTGCCATTGAAAAACATGTTTTTCATATACCAGAAATGTTTGAAGCTACTGACTGAATGAAAGGAGCTGGCATCTCACTCTCTTTGAATCTTCTTTATCATGCTAGGATTAACAGGAAAAAGCAAAAAATTTCAGAATTGCACCTTGCAATGTGGAGATATTACTGTTTGTGCATTTACAATATTCATTGATTTTTGCCATTGAAAAACATGTTTTTCATATACCAGAAATGTTTGAAGCTACTGACTGAATGAAAGGAGCTGGCATCTCACTCTCTTTGAATCTTCTTTATCATGCTAGGATTAGCAGGAAAAAGCAAAAAATTTCAGAATTGCACCTTGCAATGTGGAGATATTACTGTTTGTGCATTTACAATATTCATTGATTTTTGCCATTGAAAAACATGTTTTTCATATACCAGAAATGTTTGAAGCTACTGACTGAATGAAAGCAGCTGGCATCTCACTCTCTTTGAATCTTCTTTATCATGCTAGGATTAGCAGGAAAAAGCAAAAAATTTCAGAATTGCACCTTGCAATGTGGAGATATTACTGTTTGTGCATTTACAATATTCATTGATTTTTGCCATTGAAAAACATGTTTTTCATATACCAGAAATGTTTGAAGCTACTGACTGAATGAAAGGAGCTGGCATCTCACTCTCTTTGAATCTTCTTTATCATGCTAGGATTAACAGGAAAAAGCAAAAAATTTCAGAATTGCACCTTGCAATGTGGAGATATTACTGTTTGTGCATTTACAATATTCATTGATTTTTGCCATTGAAAAACATGTTTTTCATATACCAGAAATGTTTGAAGCTACTGACTGAATGAAAGGAGCTGGCATCTCACTCTCTTTGAATCTTCTTTATCATGCTAGGATTAACAGGAAAAAGCAAAAAATTTCAGAATTGCACCTTGCAATGTGGAGATATTACTGTTTGTGCATTTACAATATTCATTGATTTTTGCCATTGAAAAACGTCCAGAAATGTTTGAAGCTACTGACTGAATGAAAGGAGCTGGCATCTCACTCTCTTTGAATCTTCTTTATCATGCTAGGATTAGCAGGAAAAAGCAAAAAATTTCAGAATTGCACCTTGCAATGTGGAGATATTACTGTTTGTGCATTTACAATATTCATTGATTTTTGCCATTGAAAACATGTTTTTCATATACCAGAAATGTTTGAAGCTACTGACTGAATGAAAGGAGCTGGCATCTCACTCTCTTTGAATCTTCTTTATCATGCTAGGATTAGCAGGAAAAAGCAAAAAATTCAGAATTGCACCTTGCAATGTGGAGATATTACTGTTTGTGCATTTACAATATCATTGATTTTTGCCATTGAAAAACTGTTTTTCATATACCAGAAATGTTTGAAGCTACTGACTGAATGAAAGGAGCTGGCATCTCACTCTCTTTGAATCTTCTTTATCATGCTAGGATTAGCAGGAAAAAGCAAAAAATTTCAGAATTGCACCTTGCAATGTGGAGATATTACTGTTTGTGCATTTACAATATTCATTGATTTTTGCCATTGAAAAATGTTTTTCATATACCAGAAATGTTTGAAGCTACTGACTGAATGAAAGGAGCTGGCATCTCACTCTCTTTGAATCTTCTTTATCATGCTAGGATTAGCAGGAAAAAGCAAAAAATTTCAGAATTGCACCTTGCAATGTGGAGATATTACTGTTTGTGCATTTACAATATTCATTGATTTTTGCCATTGAAAAACATGTTTTTCATATACCAGAAATGTTTGAAGCTACTGACTGAATGAAAGGAGCTGGCATCTCACTCTCTTTGAATCTTCTTTATCATGCTAGGATTAACAGGAAAAAGCAAAAAATTTCAGAATTGCACCTTGCAATGTGGAGATATTACTGTTTGTGCATTTACATTATTCATTGATTTTTGCATTGAAAAACATGTTTTTCATATACCAGAAATGTTTGAAGCTACTGACTGAATGAAAGGAGCTGGCATCTCACTCTCTTTGAATCTTCTTTATCATGCTAGGATTAACAGGAAAAAGCAAAAAATTTCAGAA
>NW_027369176.1:0-44571 GCF_046119375.1 Phyllobates terribilis
CAGTTCTATAAGCCAGCTACTACATCAGTGGCGGTCAAAGTCAGCTGAACACAGAGCTTATGCAGAGTAACTAGTGATGGACGAGCACTAGTTTTGAGCGAGCATGCTCGACACTGCTCGGTACTCGCCCGAGCATCTCGCTACTCGGGATGCTCGGCGAGCACTGAGCATTTCCGGGTTACTCGGGCAGGAGCTCGGGTCTCTGCCCTGCACGTTTGGCACTCTTTACAGAGCCAATGAACATAAAGGGATTGCCAACCAATCACTGTAATGCCGCAGCCATATTGTTTGTGGGCATTACAGTGATTGGCTGGCCGTACAGCGACACCTTGAGTATTTAAAACCGGGCGCCGCCATCTTGGACACAGTCGCCCGGGATCAGACAGTGTAGGGTCAGTGCTGCTGAGTTAGGGAGAGATATATAGTGCCAAATAGGTAGTGTAGGGTCTCTAAAGCCTGCCAAATCAAACAAACAGTCCTTCTCAGGACTAATATCCATCCTAGAAATCAGGCAGGCAGGCTGTATAGGAGGCGCAGTGCTTATACCAACAAACATCTTATTAACCTTTTGGTATTCCCCCCCCCCCCCAAAAAAAAAAAACCTTGAGTGTGTCTGTGACTGTTCAGACACCAATATATCTGTTTAAAAGATTCTGGTGTAGGCCACATAACTATAACTGTGGTTTTGCAGTTCCACGGTTCAAATGTCTGTTTTATCCAGCTTTTGGCCTTTGTTCAGTAAAAAAAAACAGTAATAGTGTCTCCCTAACTGTTCAGATACAAATATATCTGTTTATCCGGTTCCCGACCGCCCACTGTACATAAACGTCGGCGCTGCCTGGGTTCTTTGCAGCGCCGACGTTTAAAAACGGTGGGTGGTCCCGCAGCACTCAGGACCCCCAGGGTCCTGCTAGCGCTGCGGTAGCGGTTCAGAGCGATAGCTCTGACATGTGGCATCATGGGGACCTGATTGGATCAGGTCCCCATGATGTTAACCTGTTCCTATCTTCTAGATGGCGCGATCCATAGCGATCGCGGCATTTAAAAGATAGTGACAGCCGGTGGTCGGCGTTCGGGACCCCTCACATACCTTACCAGCGGCGGGAATCCCGGTGCTGTGACCTCTGACATCATCGAGACCTGATTGGCTCAGGTCTCGATGATGTCAGCGTCACACCAGCCAATCAGAGAGATCACCAGGGAAGTTTGTTTTAGCAACAAACTTTCCGGGGCGATCTGGCAGATAAATACATTGTTTCTCCTCCGATCTCCGTGAGAGAGCAGAGGAGAAACACTGTGACAAGAGCTGTCAGCCTTGCCACTGTGAAAGTGAAAAATAAAAATCAAAAAGGAAAGTAAGGTTAGGGTTAGTCAGTCTGTCAGATCAGTCAGTCCTGTCAGTCAGTCCTGTCAGATCAGTCAGTCAGTCCTGTCAGATCAGTCCGGTCCGTTCAGTCCAGTCAAAAAGTATAAAAATAAAATGGCCCGTCAGACTTATACCGCAGAGGAGGCGTATGCCCTGCTGTGTTCTGATAGTGATGACAGTGCAATCTCAGATGGAGATGTGGATTTTGAGGGCTTTAGTAGCGGTGACACTGAGAGGTCAGAAATGAGCAGTGATTCTGGCCCATCCTCAAGCCCAAGGACCAGTACAGCAATAGGGGCAAATAGCGCTACTGGAGAAACGTCTCCAAATCAGGGAACACTGCCCAGTACAAGCGCTGTCCCTGCTACTAGTGAATTGGCGCACGCCAGTGTACCCCGAGGGCTCGGCTGCTACAGGGGTATTGCACCTCAAACCAGAGGTGTGATATTCCACTCCCGGGTAAGGATGGAGTGTGGACCAGGACTCGGTAGGCTGCATGCACCACACACACCCCATTTCCGAGGGACAGCTCAACGGTGCTCCCACGAGACAGAAGTGCAGGCACGACAGCATCTGTCCCTGGCTGGAGTGGGGAGGGAAAAGTACACCCAGTGGTGTAGGAGCAGATAGGGGTGGGTCTCTGGGCATAGGTAGGAGCCCATTGGTTGCTAGTCACCTGGGCTCACACATAGAGGGAGGTATATAAGGTGGGCACCATCTTCGATCAGTGTGCAGTCTGAGGAGAAGTGACAGGGAGCAGAGCTGCTGCATGGGCTCTGCTCCACGGGCAGGCCTTGTCAGGAGGCCGGAGCCTGAGAGAGAGAGAGAGAAGAAAGAACAGAAAGGAAAGTAAGAAAGGAAACAAGGAACAGGAACACAGAGAAAGGCCCAGAGACACGAGGACAGAGGGAACCCTAAGGACCCAGGAGACTGCGGGTGACGGGTTGGCAGAACAGGGTACCGGAACCCAAATTGCTGGAGGCAACAGATTCCTCAGCCAAAGACCGGAGGTTGTGACCACATCTTGGTGCGACCCCTCACTACATCCACCAGGAAAGCATACCGCATAGGGTCAGGGAAACCGGAGATAGGTTTCGCCAATAGAAGGCCCGAGGAAGCTGGACAAAGGTGGGTCACTGGTGGGGACGGCCAGGGAAAGGTAGAGAAGGGAGCCCTGAGCCACGCTCTGGAATTGCCTGGGAGTTGACCGAGTCCCTCACCTGGTGGACGCAGCACGGCTTGGGCCGTCATCGCCTGCAGGATTGACCGAATAACAACTGTGAGGAAAGCATTGGAAACTGCAATTACAAGTCTCTGTGTTTCATCGCCGCACCAGCACCAATAGGACTGGGACGCTCACACCATTACTCCCATCATCCACATTAGCTGCCCTGAGGCAATACTTCTCCCGTGGGGAGTTATCCCATACTTGGCTGCGCATACAATACCAGCCTCAGCGGTCTGCAGCGCAGCGGCGGTCCCCACTGACCGCAATCCACAGGTGGCGTAGTCGGACATTTGCTATTACATTAAGACTGCCACTGAATTGACCACCCTGGGCACGGACCGGGTCAGCGCCACGGAGACTACAACCCCCAGCGATCCGGCTCCGGGTACTCCCGCACACGTGCATCGACACAACACAGGCCCAGGGGGCGCGTCACCAGTGTACAAGGGGCTTTGCCACATGATCTAGCATTTCCCAGATGGGAGGCTTCGGATTCGGCTTCCCCATTCAGCCCTGATTTCAACGCCATTCCTGGTATAAATGTGGAGGTGGAAGATTTTGGACCAATTCATTTTTTTAATTTGTTTTTTTACAGACAGCTTGCTAGAGCATATTGTCGTGCAAACAAATTTATACGCATCCCAATTCATAAGCCAGAATCCCCGATCTTACTATGCTAGGGCAAATTTATGGACACCAACTAATGTCCCGGAAATAAAAAAATTGTTAGGACTTACATTTGCCAAGGGGCTTGTTAAAAAACCGAGCATTCGATCCTACTGGTCCAACCACCCTGTTCAAGCCTCCCCTATGTTTTCAGTCGTTCTTCCTAGGACCCGTTATGAAATGCTCATGCGGTTTTGGCATTTTAACGACAATAGTCAATGCCTGCCCAGAAGTGCCCCAGAACATGACAGGTTATATAAAATTAGACCCATCATTGAAAATTTGTCAGAAAAATTCTTAAGGCTCTACACCCCAACACAAAATATTTCTATAGATGAGTCCCTTGTAAAATTCAAAGGAAGACTGCACCTCAAGCAATTTATCCCATCTAAAAGGGCAAGGTTTGGAATAAAGATCTATAAAATGTGTGAAAGTTCAACCGGATACACATCCGCTTTTCGCATATATGATGGGAAAGATAGCCAACTAAACCCACCAGGATGCCCTACTTATCTGGGGACATCTGGAAAAATTGTTTGGGAGCTGATAAGTCCATTTTTTCAAAAAGGCTACAATCTATATGTGGACAATTATTACACCAGCATACCCCTATTTAAAAGTCTGGTTGAACACAACATTGGGGCTTGTGTGGACCATCCGTAAAAACCGTCAGGGGTTTCCACAACCATTGGTCAACCAAAAGTTTCAAAAGGGGCAGTCAGGGGCTGTACGAAACGGAGAGCTGCTTGCCCTGAAATATAGGGATAAGAGGGATATTTTTGTCCTCAGCTCGATCCATACAGATGCCACAAGGGCCACTGTAGAACTAGGATCCACCACTCTGAAGCAAAAACCTGTGTCAGTCATTGACTACAACAAACACATGGGGGGTGTGGACCTTGCAGACCAGGTTCTACAGCCATACCAGGTATCAAGAAAGTCCTATACCTGGTATAAAAAGTTGGTTATTTATTTGTTTCAGGTGGCCACATACAATTCTTTTGTGTTGTACAAAAAAGCAGGAAATTCAGATCTTTTTCTTGATTATCAAGAAAAGGTAATTGAAAATCTTGTCTTTCAAAGTGTTAGCCCCGCTCATCCATTAGAATCTGAGGATGTGAAAAGACTCACTGAGCGACATTTTATTGCACTTATTCCAGCAACGGAAACAAGAAGGAACCTCCAGAAAAGATGTCGTGTATGTACGAAGAGAGGAATGAGGCGTGATACCCGCTACTATTGCCCACAATGCCCATATTTGCCAGCCTTATGCGTCACTGACTGCTTTAAAATCTTCCACACAGAACCACATTTTTAAACTGTAAAAATGTATCCCAATTTGTCATTCAAACATTTGGTTCATTTAGTGAATGACACATTCGAGTAGAGCTCACTTAATTTCCAGAATCTAAACCTTCCATGGCGTGCTTGTTTCTGGAAATCATCCATTGAGTTAAAATGGTCACTAAACCCATAGATGTATTTCCAGAGGGGTGTCATTTCCAAAATGGGGTCACTTCAGGGGGGATTCTTTAGTTCTGGTACTTGGCACCTCTGAAAAGTGCCAGAACAGCAGAATCCCCCCTGAAGTGACCCCATTTTGGAAATGACACCTCTCTGGGAATTCATCTATGGGTTAGGGACCATTTACCTATCTACTTATTTTCCCACCACTAGATTAATTTATACAGAGGAGTAGATTGTAAAATTCGGTCACTTGTTGGGGGTTTCCTCTGTTTAGGCACCTCAGGGGCTCTCCAAATGCAACATGGCGTCCGCTATCGATTCCAGTCAAATTTCCATTCCAAAAGTCAAATGGCGCTCCTTACCTTCCGAGCCATGCCGTCCGCCCAAACAGTGGCTTTGCACCACATATGGGGTATCAGCGTGCTCAGGAGAAATTGCACAACACATTTTGGGGTCCATTTTTTCTGGCTGCCCTTGTGAAAATTAAAAATTTGAGGTTAAAGTAGCAGTTTTGTGAAAAAAAGTTAAATGTTCATTGTTTTCTTCCACATTCCAAAAATTCATGTGAAGCACCTGAAGGGTTAATAAACTTCTTGAATGTGGTTTTGAGCACCTTGAGGGGTGCAGTTTTTAGAATGGTATCAGTTTTGGGTATTTTCTGTCATAAAGGCCCCTCAAAGTCACTTCAAATATGATGTGGTCCCTAAAAAAATGTTTTTGTAAATTTTGTTGTAAAAATGAGAAATCGCTGGTCAACTTTTAACCCTTATAGCTTCCTAACAAAAAAAATTTTGGTTCCAAAATTGTGCTGATGTGAAGTAGACATGTGGGAAATGTTATTTATTAACTATTTTGTGTGACATATCTCTCTGATTTAAGGGCATGAAAATTCAAAGTTTGAAAATTGCAATATTTTCAAAATTTTTGCCAAATTTCCGATTTTTTCACAAATAAACGCAAGTGATATCAAAGAAATGTTACCACTATCATGAAGTACAATATGTCACGAAAAAACAATCTCAGAATCAGGGGAATCTATGAAGCATTCAAGAGTAATTACCTCATAAAGTGACAGTGGTCAGAATTGAAAAAATTGGCCCGGTCACGAAGGCAAAAGCAGGCTCTGGTGCGAAGTGGTTAAAAGATTCTGGAGTAGGCCACATAACTATAACTGTGGTTTTGCAGTTCCACGGTTCAAATCTCTGTATTATCCAGCTTTTGGCCTTTTTTCCGTTAAAAAGAAACAGTGTTAGTGTGTCACTGACTGTTCAGACTCAAATATATCTGTTTAAAAGATTCTGGAGTAGGCCACATAACTATAACTGTGGTTTTGCAGTTCCACGGTTCAAATCTCTGTATTATCAAGCTTTTGGCATTATTTCGGTAAAAAAAACCAGTAATAGTGTCTCCCTGACTGTTCAGACACAAATATATCTGTTTAAAATATTCTGGAGTAGGCCACATAACTATAACTGTGGTTTTGCAGTTCCACGGTTCAAATCTCCTATTTATTACCCTTTTTCCATTGATAGTGCGAGTGTAAGCTATTTTACTTCATTTACAATGGGCAAGGCGCGTGGCAAGGGACGTGGAACTGGACGTTCTAGTGATGGTGCGTGTAGAGGACGGGGCCGTGGCCAAGGTGAAAATGTGCCACAACCAACAGCCACATATTCTCACTCCCACTTCTTGACCGAATTACTAGGGAAGCACACAGCAACACCAGTATTGCGAACTGATCAGTGTGAACAGGTTATTAATTGGATAGCAGATAATACTTCCAGTTACCTGGGAACCACCACCTCTGGTCTGTCTTCCACACGGTCAAGTTTTAATAGCCGTGAGTCTCGACCGCATACTCCTCCTCACCCTGATGCTCCTTCTTCCCACCATGCCGAGTGTCGTCAGACAGCAACTGATCCCACAGTTGGACACTCTGAAGAGCTGTTCACTGGTCCATTTCCATATTTGTGCCCCTCGCCTGCTCCACTTAAAGTGGTGGAAGAGGAGATCCATGTAGCGATACCCAAATATTTGAACAGCCACGGCCACAGGAAGGCGACGCTGGCAATTTGTCACAAGAGGTGGACGATGACGAGACACAATTGCCACAATGTGAGGAGGAGGATCGTGGTGGAAGATGAGGAGGTGGTGTATGATCTAGTAACTGACCCAATGTGGCAGGAGGACACGCAGAGCGAGGCCAGCAGCACACAGGGGGAAGGAGGCAGAGTACCCCAACAGGCAGGAAGAAGCAGTGTGGTGGCCGCAGACAGAAGGCGGGCAATAGTTCCCCGTAACACCAACACGAGGGACGTTGCCAGTACAACTGGTAGGTATTTCAGAGTCTGGAATTTTTTTAAAGACTCTGCTGATAACCCCAAAAAGGCCATTGGTACCACCTGCCATGCCAGCATCAGCAGGGGTGACAAAACTATCAGCCTGACCACCACCAGGCACATGTCAGCAAAGCACCCGACTTTGTGGAGCGAACCCCAGGGTCCACGACCAGTGTCAGCGGGTGTCACCACTGCTTCTTCCGCTGTTGTGCGTGTAATAGAACCCCCTGCTGTGCGTGCAAGGCAATCCCTTGTCCATACTGCATGCAAAGATGCTAAGTGTATGGGCTGACAAACATTTACCCCTGGGGGGTATACATGAACATACTGTCTAAAAATTTTTTTTTACAGGCATCATAAACACCCGTTATAAAAATTATGTGGGTGTTGAATCACGGACCACGGTAACCTTACTGATGTGGTGGAGGATGAGGAGAAGGAGGAGGACAAGAGCAAATAGCCAAAATCAGGAAGCGTATACCCATGTGTGGGTGTGAAGAGGTGCATTGGAATACAACTCCCAAAAAAAGACACTGGATTTGAGTTTGTTACGCTGCAATCATTCGGTGGTGTTGAGAAGCCTGGCCCAATCCAGCCCTTGTTCATTTTTATAAGAGTCAGCCTGTCAGCATTTTCAGTTGACAGGTGGATGCGCTTATCAGTTATAATTCCACCAGGGCACTAAAAACCCGCTCTGATAAAACGCTAGCGACAGGGCAGGCCGGGACCTCCAAGGAGTAGAGAGCCAGTTCATTCCACGTATCCAGCTTGGATGCCTAATAATTATAAGGCACAGAGGAATCACGGAGGACGTTGGTACGGTCGGCAAGGTACTCCCTCAGCATCTTCTCAAGCTTTGCACTCCTTGTGAGAGTACCCCACGCCTCAGGGCCTGTGCGATGGGAGGGGCTGAGAAAATTCTCCCAGAACTTTGAAAGTGTTCCCCTGCCTCTGCTGGATTGAAGTTGTGTATCTCTTGCCTGTACTCCTTGGTGGTTCAACGAACTGTGACCTGCCGCCAGCGTTTTCAGATGGGAATTTTTTAATAGTTCCGCAACAAGGGCCTTCTGGTACTGCCCCATTTTTGTAGACCTGTCCGCCTCAGGAATAAGAGATATAAAGCTCTCCTTGTAGAGTGGGTCTAGAAGTGTCACCAACCAGTAATGACTGTCACCCAAAATTTTGAGAACACGAGGGTCATGGGAAAGGCAGCGTAACATAAACTCAGCCATGCATGCCAGACTGCTAACAGGCAAGTATTCCGTGTCCTCACCAAGAGGATGACTGACCATGCTCTCCTCCTCCTCTTTGTCCTCTGGCCATCCACGCTGAACAGACGGTATGACAGTTGTGCAGGTAGTACCGTCTATAGCGCATGAAACTAGCTTCTCCTCCTCCTCTTCCTCATTGTCATCCAATCCACGTTGGGATGAGATGAGGCTGGGCTGTGTGTAATTACCCTGTATGGTTCCTTGCTCCGCCATCCTATTTGATTGTGAGCAGAGAGTGTTTCAGAAGACAGAGAAGCGGGATGGTGACGCTAATTATGGCGTCATCACTGCTCACCATCTTGGTGGAGTCCTCAAAGTTTTGGAGGATGGTACATATGTCTGACCTCCATGTCCACTCCTGAGGTCTTATGTGTGGAGTCTGAACTGAATACCGACGGCCTTGTCGATGCTGGTAGTAAACAACTGCCCTCTTCTGCTCACAAATCCTTCCCAACATCTGCAGTGTAGAGTTCCAACACGAGGGGACATCACACACCAGTCTGTGAGCCAGAAGCTGCAAACGCTGTTGAAGCACGGCAAGGGCGGTTTAAGCTGTATGTGACTTTCTAAAGTTGGCACACAGGCGGCGTACTTTAACAAGGACATCCGGCTGCTCCGGGTAGGATTTGAGAAACCACTGAACCACGAGGTTAAGCACATGGACCAGGCATGGTACGTGTGTGAGCTCACCTCGCCTCAGAGCCGCCACCAGGTTCCAGCCATTGTCACACATGACCATGCCTGGCTGTAGGTTCTGCTGTGTGAGCCACAGATCTGCTTGCTCTTTCAGAGCTGTCCACAACTCTTCAGCATTGTGCGGTTTGTCACCTAAGCATATTAGCTTCAGCACAGCCTGTTGCCGCTTGGCTGGGTCAGTGCTGCTGTGCTTCCAGCTTGTGACTGATGTGGTCATTTCGGAGATGGAGGCTGAAGAAGAGGATGAGGTGCAAGAGCTGTAGACTGTGGGGGCAACCCTGAATGACCTAGGGCCCGCAATCCTTGGCATCGGGAGGACGTGTTCCCAAGGTCCGACTGGGTCCCGGCTTCCACAATGTTAACCCAGTGTGCCGTCAGCGATATGTACCGTCCCTGCCCACAAGCACTTGTCCACGTGTCCGTGGTTAGGTGGACTTTCCCGGTAACTGCGTTGTTGAGGGCACGGCTAATGTTTTGGAACACATGATTGTGTAATGCGGGGACAGCACACCGGGAGAAATAGTGGCGGCTGGGGACCAAAAACTGAGGAATGGCCGCTGCCATCAGGTTGCGGAATGCTTCTGTTTTCACGAGCCTGAAAGGCAACATCTCGAGCGCAAGCAGTCGTGAAATGTGGGAATTAAGTAGTGTGGCCTATGGGGCGTTGGCTGCGTATTTGCGCTTGCATTCCAAGGACTGGGGTATGGACAACTGAACGCTGCGCTGGGACAAGGACATGGGCGTGCTTCCTGATGCTACGAGAGTGTGCAACGACAGGTGTAGGGCAGAAGGCATCTTTGCATGCACCATGGACAGGGGATTGGATTGCATTCACAACAGCGGAAGAAGCAATGGTGCCACCCGCAGACACTGTTTCTGGACCCTGGGGTTCAGCCCACAAAGTCAGGTACTTTGCTGCCATGTGCCTGATCATGCTGGTGGTGGTCAAGCTGGTCGTTTTGCCACCCCTGCTGATGCTGGCCTGGCAGGTAGTGCAAATGGCCTTTTTGAGATTATCGGCAGAGTCTTTAAAAAACAACCAGACTCGGGAAGACCTAACAGTTGTAGTGGCAACTTCCTTCGTGTTAGTGTTACAGGGAACAGTTGCCTGCCTTCTTTCTGCGGCCACCACACTGCTTCTTCTTGCCTGTTGGGGTGCTCTGCCTCACTCCCCCTGTGTGCTGCTGTCCTCGCTTTGCATGT
Source organism: Phyllobates terribilis (assembly GCF_046119375.1). Taxonomy (NCBI): domain Eukaryota; kingdom Metazoa; phylum Chordata; class Amphibia; order Anura; family Dendrobatidae; genus Phyllobates; species Phyllobates terribilis. The sequence goes on from NW_027369176.1 coordinate 10,237, forward strand.
CTTCCTGCAAGGTTGGGTCAGTTACTATATCATCCACCACCTCGTCTTCCACTTCCGCACCCTGGTCCTCCTCTTGACTTTCTGGCAATTGTGTCTCATCATCATCCACCTCTTGTGACACTTTCACACCATCGCCTTCGTGTGACCATGGCTGCTCAAATATTTGGGCATCGCTATATGCGATCTCCTCTTACCCCACTTCAAGTGGACCGGGCGAGAGGCCCGAATCTATAAATGGAAAAGTGAACAGCTCTTCAGAGTGTCCAAGTGTTGGATCAGTTGTCTCCGGGGACTCGGCAAGGTGGGAGGAAGGAGGATCAGGGTGAGGAATATGCAGTACAGACTCACAGCTACTGAGACTTGATTGTGTGGAAGACAGAGTGGTGGTGGTGGCTAAGTGACTGGAAGCATTATCCGCTATCCAACCAACAACCTTTTGACACTGCACTGCGTTCAATAGTGGTGTGCTGTGGTCCCCTAGAAATTGGGACAGGAAGGTCGGGCGATAAGATGTGGGTGTTTCTTGTGGCACAATTTCAGCTTGCCCACGGCCTCGGCCTCTGCATGCACCATCACCATCATGGCCAGTTCCCCTTCCCTTGCCACGCGCCTTTCCCATTTTAAATGGAGGACAATATCTTCCACGCTCACTACAAATGCCTGAATTTGGAGCTGTTATATGTAATCCATGTGATAGAGAAACAACAGTTTTAAATACCTGGCCTGTAGGTAACTTTTTTGAACAGCAAACCGGTGTCGAAAACTTTGCTGACACACTGGAAAAAAAATTGAATGGAGGCCAGAAATGGCAGAATTTTCAGAAAACGTATATGTGATCCGTGTGATGGACAAACCACAGTTTTAAATACCTGGCCTGTAGGTAACTATTTTGAACATCAAACCGGTGCCAAAAACTTTGCTGACACACTGGAAAAAAATATTTGAATGGAGGCCAAAAATGGCAATATTTTCAGCGCAATTATATGTGATACATGTGATGGACAAACCACAGTTTTAAATAGCTGGATTTTTAGCGCTGTAATATTGAAAGGGCCTGTCTGTATTCTGCAGTGCCAACTAGCAAATGGCGCAGAAAAACGGTGTTCTCTGGATTGCTTTTTAAGCAAATAATGAGGATTAAGATCCAAGAAAATTATTCCTGGCCCCGGAGACCTGCGCGTTTGTCTAGAAATGTCTAACAGCAGCAGAAACTGGAATGGAGCCTCTTGTGCTATATGCACTGCAGTCTGTTGTATACACCAACCAATGAACACAGATCGAGGTTTCTTAAAAAATAACAATTCTTTATTTCATTCACAAAAAAACAGAAAAAAAAAATATTAAAAAAGGCATAAAAGTACAGCATAAATAGGCATCATATGGCATGACCAAACACTCAATTGCATCTTTATTCAGAAGACAGGATAAACAGTACATAGATCTCTATAGTGAAAGAATGCCAAGGGATGGTGTTACAATATCGCCATCTAATGGCGACAAGCAACAAGTTTTAAATTGAATAAATAAATAGAGAAATTACCTCTTTAATATAACTTGCTAAATAATATATGTCCATCCATCATTTGGCCCTTTTGACACCATCAATATGCCAAATGATGGATGGACATATATTATTTAGCAAGTTGTATTAAAGAGGTAATTGCTCTATTTATTTATTAAATTTAAAACCTTTAAATTTTGGTCTTCAAAAATGGATGTATGGCCTGAACTAGCCTCTCACGCCTTGGAGGTTTTATCATGCCCAGCAGCCAGCGTTCTCTCTGAACGTGTCTTTAGTGCTGCTGGTAGTGTCTTGACGGATAAGCGCACCCGGCTGTCCCCTGAAACTGTAGACCGCCTAACTTTCATCAAGATGAACAAGTCATGGATCTCCAAGGACTTTTGCACCCCAATTGCAGACTGTACAGAGTAGGCGATGTTGTTGTTTTGAATGTGCTGCATTGATCTCTTGAAATTGCAGTCAGTGATATGGCTTCTGTGCCTGCTCTTGCTGCTGCTGCTGCAGGTTTTAGGCCCTAATTTTGGGAAATGTGGAGAGTTCTGATTGTGTCTCCATTCATTGGGTTGGCTGTAGTGGGACAGGTTTGGGTCTGCGTTAAACTACTTGTAGTCTGATGACATTGATGCCACTTCAGTGGAGTTAGGCCCTCATTTAGGGCAATGTGAACACTCCCGGTTAGGTCTCCATCTTCTGGGTTGGCTGTACTGGAAGAGGTCTGGGTCTTATTTACACTATTTCTACTGTAGTCAAATTGATTAGACATTGCTTGTGTCTACCACAAAATTTTTGAAATGTAGAGAATCCTGATTGGGTCTCCATCTATTGGGTCGGCTGTAGTGGAACTGGGTTAGGCCTCCTTTGCAATACTTATACTCTAGTGAAATTGATGCCACTTCGGTGATGTTAAACCCTCATTTAGGGCAATGTGAACACTCCTGGTTAAGTCTCCATCTCCTGGGTTGTCTGTACTGGAAGAGATGTGGGTCTCATTTACACTATTTCTACTGTAGTGAAATTGATTACACTTTGCTGGCGTCTGCCGCTAATTTTTGGAAGTCAGGGGAATCCGGAATGGGTCTCCATCCATTGGGCTAACTGTAGTGGAAGAGGTTTTGGTCTCCATTAGTGATGAGCGAGCACTAAAATGCTCGGGTGCTCGAAGCTCGTGCCGAGCACATCGTGATACTCGGGTGCTCGACCCGAGCAACGAGCCCAATGTAAGTCTATGGGAAACTCGAGCATTTTTCTGCCGATCCCCCCCGGTGGTCTGCAGAAGGTCAAAAATTGCCCAAATCGATGCGAACAGTGCTCAATGAAGCATGTCAGGCAGGCAGGCAGAATATATAGGCAGGCAGGGTAGATAGGAGGGTGCATGAAAAACATAGCAGGGCACTGGGAACACACTAGTGCCATCTGATTTTCATGCACCCGTCTCTTTAAAAAAGCCGGCAATTCAGCAGCCGCATACACCGGTACCCGACAATTTAGAACAGAAACAATAGAGCATCACACATAGATTAGATAGATAGAAACATGTCAGTCACATATATAATAAGTACAGTGACAGTGTTGGTTACTGTACTTGTCATTTAGTGTTAAAATAAAGGATTTATTTTAAAAAAAATTGGTGTGGGGTTCCCCGTAATTTTAGTCTCTAGCGGAGGTTAAGCAGACGGCTGGGGAAGATGTTTGAAGCCTGGGAAGGGGGTAATACCCACGGAGCTTCCCAGGCTACTAATATCAACCCCAGCTGAATACCTAGCCTTTACTGGCTATTAAAATGGGGGACCCAAAAAAAAATGATGTGGGGTCCCCTTAATTTAATAGCTAGCAAAGGCTAGGCAGACAGCTTGGGGCTGATATTAATAGCCCAGTAAGGGTGCCATGAATCTTGGCCCCCTCCCAGGCTAGAAACACCAGCCCTCTGCCGCCCCAGAAATGGCGCATCCATAGGATGTACCAATTCTGGCACTTAGCCTCGCTCTTCCCACTGCCCTGTAGCGGTGGCAGTGGGGTAATAGGGCTGAAGTTGTTGTCAGCTTATAATACCAGCTGACATCAAGCCCAGGTTAGTAATGGGGAGGAGTCTATAAGACGCCCCCATTACTAACCCCATAGTGAAAGTGAAAAAAAAACACCAACACCCAGAAGAAAATCTTTTAATTGAAATAAACAGACAATACTTTAATATTCCAAATTAAACTCTACTTACCATCACGCCCATTCCAGCTGAAGCCAACGATCTCCTGCACTAAAAGTAAAATAACTAACCAACCTCATCCTTACCTTTCCATGGTTCCAACGACGGCTCCAGCTCTGCTACATCGAGATGGCAGGCTGGATGTAGCAGAACGCTGCCATCCAGCTTGCCATGCCGCAGAGACACTGAGAAGCCTTGAGCTCCTCTGTGTCTGGCTGTGACGGCATCCAGATGGACTCGGCTCACCTCATGCACGTTACTGACAGCGTGGGAGAATTCTCCTGCGCATGCGGTGCCGGCAAATGACGTCACCGCTTGAGCAGGAAAATTCTCCCCCGCTGTCAGTGACGTGCATGAGGTGAGCCAAGTTCATCTGGATGCCGTCACAGCCAGACACTGAGGAGAGCAAGTGGCGGCTGGGGACCGAGTATGGACGCCCGGCCGCCTCCGCCATGAGGTTGTAGACAGCTTCTGCCTCCACGAACCTAAATAGCCATATTTCAAGTGAAAGCAGCTACCCAGAAATCTGGCAGTTCACTATTGCGGCCTGTTCTGGCTGGCTGCATACTTGCGCTTGCATTCCAAGTAACAGAAAACTAAGCAGATGCTGGCCTCTATCATCATCATGGCCTCACCTCGGCACTATGAACTCTCCCGATGGAGAAGCCAGGGCCCACTGGAGGAGTCTCCGGTTCTCTGGTGGGTCTGTCCAACCATGCCGAGAAGCAGCCCTGGCTAAGAAAAATGTGTGGGAAGGTTCCCAGACACTCTATGGCTTCGTTTTTAATGTGGATCAGACGTGCTTATGCATGTTATTTCTCAAACCGCATTGCAGATCAGTCCATTGCCCAACTCTGTAGTCATGAAAATAAAGGGCAAAGAAAGATGTTTGTGTGTCGAAGCACCACCGACAAGTGTGAGCTGATGTTGGACAGGCTGCATTAGAGGACTTCCTGGGAGAAATGACACCCGGAGTAGATATGGTTTCCCTCTATGCCAGTCCTTTCACTGAGCTAAAGAATATGGCTGTGGTGAAATACCACTGTCACTGAGAAACAGTGTCAGACTGAAAAACATTGGGCCCACCAAAGGATTTGATTCTGAGGTCCCACCTTTCTCCCCCGCTCTAGAGCCCCATAGCAGCTGCAAAGTTTGCGCCTATCATGAACTCTGCTGATGGAGAAGCCAGGGCCCACCCGAGGACTCTCTGGTGGACCCATCCAATCCTGCCGAGAAGCAGCCCTGGCTAAGAAAAGTGTGTAGGAATGTTCCCGGACATTCTATGGCTGCATTTTTAATGTGGACTGGCTTTGTACCGTCCCTGGCCACATTCACCTGTCCACGTGTTTGTGGTTAGGCGGTCATTCCCAGTAAGTGCATTGGGGAGGGCACGTGTAATGTTGTGGGACCCGTGCTTGTAGAAGGCGGAGACAACACCAGGAGAAATAGTGGCGGCTGGGGACAGAGTATGGACACCCGGCCCCCGCCGCCATGAGGTTGTGGACAGCTTGCGCCTCCACGAGCCTAAAAGGCCACATTTCAAGTGCAAGCAGCTGCCCAGAAATATGGCAGTTTACTATTGCGGCCTGTGGATGGGAGGCTGGATGCATACTTGCGCTTGCATTCCAAGAAATGGGGTAGGGTCAACTGAATGCTGCGCTGGGACAAGGACGTGGACGGTGATTGTTGCAAATCTGCAACGACAGGTGAATGGCAGGAGAGGTATCTTCACAAGCGCCAAGGATCACTTATGATGGGCACACTTTTAGGCAGTGACCTGGGAGTCAGAGATGCTTCCAGGGGTCTTCCCCATGCTGTTCCCATGTCTTTTCAGCACTGTATGCATGTGTCTGATGATGTGTCCCACACCACATGGCCAGATAGGGTTGTAAAATGTTAAAATGACATTTGCCAGTGAATGCATTTGTCTTGCTTGAAAGCAATGGGAAAGTGCAAAAAACGCATCAAAAACGCTACGTGTGAACATAGCCCAAGGTGTGGAGGAGCATTTTTGTTTTTGGCTATTTATTTTGCCTTATATACAAGTCATTACCCTGGAAAGGATGTTCTTTAACATATTTCCCAGGAAAATACATTTTGGTTTCATTTTTGCATGTTTTATTATGAGTCCGGAAAAGTGGCGTAATACCTCTGACAACATTGTTGACAGCAGTGACCTGGGAGTCAGAAATGCTTCCAGGGGTCTTCCCCATGCTGTTCCCATATAATTTGAGCACTGTTCCCATCTATTTGGGCAATTTTTAGGCCCTCTCCAGACCGCCGGGGCAGCCGTCGGAAAAATGCTCGAATTTCCCATAGACTTACATTGGGCTCGTTACTCGGACCGAGCACTCGAGCATTCCAATTTGCTCGACTCGAACAACGAGCACCCTAGCATTTTAGTGCTCGCTCATCACTAGTAATGAACAATATAATACAAGTAATATCAGTAAAGTGCATGTAATAAAAGGCAGAGAGCAGTACAGTTCATGTAGCACAGGTAGAAAGTAGCACAGTACATATATTACAGTCAGAGAGCAATACATCCAATGTTGGACATGTAGAGGGCAGTACAGTACATGTAGTACAGGTAGAAATTGGCACATTAAGAGTTTGTTCACATGTAGATTTTTCCTGCACTTTTTTCTGCTGTGTTTTTACTGTGCGTTTTTACTGCGGAAAAACAACACAGCATTTTGTAGTACCAGCAAAGTGAATGAGATTTCTGGAATCTCATGCATAGACTGCTGATTTTTTTTCTTTGCATACTTGAACAATCAAACCATTTTTTCTAATCTGCAGCGTGTCATCTCTTTCTGCGTTTTTTACCAATTCAAATGGATGTGAAAAAATAAACGTAAGTAAAACCCATTAGAAACACAACAAAGATGCACATATTTTACACTGTTTTTCTGCCAAGACTCTGGTATTTGGTGCAGATTTTTCTGCACCAAATACCAATGTGTGCACACAAGTGCATGTATTTCTGCAACTGCACTGCCAATCAACAAATTAAATTCCAGAACAATCCGCCCAATGTAGTGAGCTGATAACAAAATGTTTTACTGGTAAAATGTATATGCCAATAAGCCAAATCATTCAGCTTGTGTCATCTGCTGCAAATTTGCAATGTATGTGGCAAGTTAACTGTGGTACACTGGTGAATAAAGAGCTATTGTATCTTAAAGAAAACATGTCAGCAAAAAAACCCACGTTATTTTCATGCAGTGTCAGTGATAATCTGCAGGTATAAAACATGTGCAGCTGTCTGATTGGGAGTTGGGCTGCAGAGAGAAAATTACATCATAATCTCCCTGTTGCGGCTCGATTCCAGTCATCAGTCCAGATCAGGAGCTGTGTGACGCGCCCCTGGGGCAATAAGGTACTCGGCAGCCGGGCCTATGGATTCTGGGGGGGTATGTCACAGTGGCTGGCCCGGTCTGTGGCCCAGGGCGGTCAACCAAAGAGGGGGATTGTAACTTGGATAGGAAAAATAAAATAAATAGTTTGTGACGCCACCTGTGGTACCTGGTAAGGTTTACCAGCGCTGCTGCAGACCTCCGGGGGGTGATGGGATGGCAGCTGAGGTGTTTCTGCTCCCCACAGGTGGAGCGGGCCCCCGGGGCAGTATGGAGTGTGATGGTGGTGATGCTGGGACTTGTAGTGCAGGCGGATGGCGCAGCAGGAGTAACTGACAGAGACAGGGGATTTGCTTCAATACCTTTACTGGTGCGGATGTCAGGTATGGTCCAGGGTACTCGGTAGGATGGGTGCACTTCAGGACTTCTCCCCAGTGAGCGGGTATAAGGCCTCCTGGTCCATGTCTGCCTCTCTGTATGCTCCTGGCCAGCCTGCAACTTGGCCTAGCTTATGTGTCGTACTGTTCCTTCACCTGTCACTCGGTAGTGGGACCTTCTGCTGGCAACCACTATCCCTGGTAACGCTGGGGCCTTCGTGGTTCCTGGTCCTGTGATGGGTCTAGCTTCAGGTCGTCCAGGGACTTGTAGTCCTCCTGGAATGCTTGTGATCCCTACTGGGTATAAAGGGACCCTGTAGGCGCGGACCCGGTGTCCGGTTTATATATCGGGGAGAGCCTATGATGCTCCTCTGCCCCCTTAACTCCTTTCTCCTCTTTGCCATCGGCCACACTCGGGGCCCTCAGAACTCAGCAGCAGACGAGCTGCGTCTTCGCTGCTCTCAGCGTCAGCACGCTCTCAGACTCTCTCTGACTGACTCTCTCCAACTGAACTGACTGCCTGGCTCCACCCTCTATATTTATATATCTCTAACGGGCTCCCTCTGGTGGTATGAGGTGGAAGGGTGGAGGTGTTTGTATGTAATGAGGGCCTCTTGTGGAGAAGTCCGTCCATGCACCCTGGGTCCTGTGGTACCTGTGCACAGCAGGGTGCCACATGTGCACAGTGAACGTGTTGTAATCACTCCCCCTACTCTTTGACTGACATCCTTCTCTTTAGTGTGTGAGCTGAGTAGGCTTTCAGTCAACGTGTAGTGGGAGTGGTTACAGCAAAGTCACTGTGTGGCCAGCGCTGACTGTTCACAGCCTGAAGAATGGAAGCGAGTGACTGCAGGGAAAATAAAACTTACCATATTTTTGGATTATAAGATGCACTTTTTTTCCACCAAATTTGGGAAGAAAATGGGGGTGCGTTTTATAATCCGAAGTGAGCTTATCAGGGGGATGGCTATGGTGGAGGGGAGTCACAGGAGACAGGGCGGCTGCTTCAGGAGGCTGGCGGTGCAGCAACGGGGTGATGCTGGGGAGCCCTGGGCTCTCAGAAGATGTCGGCGTCTGTGATGTCACCTCTCCCATAGATTTCCCATGGGCTTCGGGAAAATGGCCGCTGAAGGCGGTGCATGTGACGCGCCCCTGGGCCTGTGTCGCGCTGCGTTGCGCACGCGGGAGCTTACCCGGAGCCGGATCTCTTGAGGGTTGTAGTCTCGTGGCGGTGATCCGGTCCGTGCCCAGGGAGTCAGACTAAGTGGCGCTGTATTAGCGGTAGATGTTGGACGACTACGCCACCCGTTGAGTACAGCTAAGGAGCTGCTGCTGCAGGGCAGACCGCTGAGGCCGGTGGTAGGATTGTGCAGCGTGATAGTATAACCCCCAACGGGAGGGGTATGGCCTCAGGGCAGCCGACGTGGATGATGGGGGTAGCAGGAACCACTCGGAGACGGTACGGTGTAGTTCAGGGTCTTTACTGGTGACAACGATAGACCCTCCCGGAGTACTGGCTAGCGATTGGGGCCTGGTCAGTCCTTGAGCAGAGGGGATCTCCCCTGGCCAGGCGGAGTTGTAGGCCTCCCAAACTAACAATACTCTTCTGGCTACCTTGCTAGAAGCGGGTATAAGTAGCCCACGTCCCTGAGTGTACCGTGTGGTGCTCACCCGTATGGCCGGTGACTCGGGGCCTTCTAGTAGCTTCCGCTCCACGACGGCGGTGCTGGTCCCACGCGTGTGACCGTGCCTTCGGGTTTCTGGGCCAGAGGACCTGCAATCCCCTGCCGGTCGGTTTCTGCTGCTGGATAGGAGTTAGTCCCCACAGCCTCGGACTCCGGGTCCGGTGATAACTTCTCAGTCAGGGCGAGCTCTGCAGCTGCCAGCCCCTGACTCCTTGTAGCACTGCTCCCACACAGCTCCTGATGTTCTTTTCCTATATCTGCTTCTCTGTCTCTACTTCTTCTCTACTCCCTAACCCTGCCTCAGCCCTAGGTTTATATAGGGGAAGTTCTTCCCCTCCCAGGACTGGGCAGGAGGTGTGGCATGCATAGGATCCCTGACCAAGAGACCTCCCACCTGCTCTCAGACATAACATTGCTGTTACTGTGGAAACCAGACCCCTGGGGTGCCACACATGCGCAGATTGAGATCTCATCTCCCGAGATCTTGTCTCCCAAGATATCAATCTGAGCATTTGCCGCCTCCGGCGTCCATTTTCCTGAAGCCCGCCGCAAGGAAGTCATTGGGAAAGGGGACTCCGCTCACCGGCACCTACATCTTCTGAGAGACCAAGGCCCACACCATCGCCCCGCTCCTGCCGCCGCCGGCCTCCTGAAGCAGCGACCCTGCCTCCTGTGACTCCGCTCCACTTCAACAGCCCTCCAGGTAACTTACCATTAAAACGGACTATAAGACACACCACATTTTATTTAAACATTTTTTTTTCCTATTTTCCACCCCATAGCTCTTTCTCCCCCTCCCATACTCATAGTTCTGCTTCACGTCACTTGTGTCATCTATTGCATTATTCTTGTGCCCTGTTGTGTATAAATATGTGATTCTTCAGATTTTATGTTATTCTATGCCTGATGAAGAGACCTGAGAAGTCTCGATAGCTTGCAATTCGTTACCATCTTTTCAGATTAAAAGGTATCAACCACTGAGGACGCTCAAATCCTAATATTTTTCTCTCTACTGGCTAACACGGTACAAATATATATTTTTTCCTGCATCCGAGGTCACACGTTCAGCTAAAAAAAGCATTGGTGTCAGTGGGCCCCAGGAACCCAGTCATAATTGCACCCTCTGTATGGATATTGTAACCAATCACTCACATTGAGATGATTTTATGTGGATACACATCTGGTATTAATAATGTAATTATGAAGTACATTGTTATGTACACTGTTTATGATTATTCACTTTTATTCAAATTGATGTATCTTATGTATGATAAACTGGATTAATCACATGCACATGCAATAACACATTTGTTTGCACTTGTACCCTTTGAATGCTGCCTCCATTTTTGTCTGTTTTTGCATTTTCATATTTTCTTATGTATTTCCTTATTTTTTTAGTAATAAAATAGACATTCAATAAATTAAAATGTGTCCATTATATAAAAGGTTTAAAAAAAAAAATAGCATCCCTGGTACTTTTCAAAGAAATACAATGGGACAAAATAAGGTTGTTAGTTTTGTTTCGGAAAAAAGACAGTGCCAGCAAAAGGCGGCTGTATTTAGGTGGTGTGTACAGGTCTAATAATGGATTACAAGAAGAAAGAACTGTGCAAAAAAACATTAGTATTGATTTCAGGATTCTTCTTTACTAGAAAAATTAGGTCAGAGAGTATTAAACTGCCCTCCTGGTTTGCAATTGTTCTAATAAACACAAAGGAAATCCACAAGACACGTGTAATTGCAATAATTTTCTGTGAGAAATTCTTCATTTTCTGAACATTTCAAGGGAGCCAACACTTTCAGCCATGACTGTAGGTGTGCACCTCATAGAGCCTTTTCATTGAGTTCCTTTGATTTATCCTCTACTCAGTATGTACAAGCCCTTCTGTTACGATGGTCATCTGACTGCCACATTGGGATCAGAGGCGTAGCTAGGGTTTTGGTTCGGGGGGCGGGTGGGGGGGTAGGAACTTCTGAGTGGGCCCCTTACCAGATAACCCTGATTACAGCTATGGTGGCGCACCCAGATAGTGGATGTAGGAAAACCTCAGCAGATGACGGCGCTGTTACTAAAAATAATCTCTATACAAAGACCAGCACTGATACTACCGCCATATGGTGACATATATTGATAGATGCCAGTCCTGCAGAACATATAAGAGATCACAGCACGGTTATATTTTGTAACTTACATCTGATGTTCTTTCTGATTAAATTGTTCATTTTTTCCGTCTTTTCCATCTGGCCCAGACCGACACGACAACTCCTCCATCCAGGACTCAGTCTCAGGTCTTCAGAGATCACATTTGACTCCTTACATTTCAGACCCCATCCCCATCTATTCCCAACCTGCACAAACTCCTCATCCTGCTGATACCCCAATACTGAGTTCCTATTACTGCACCTGCTGTGTGTCCTCTAGGTGGTTAAACAAGCCTCTAGAATACAGTAATGCAGTGTGCCAGTGCCCTAGAAAACAGTGCCCACATTTTGCCCCCTAGAAAGCAATAATGCCCTCTGTGTGCCCCTTTGACAGTCATAATAACCTGAGTTCCCCTATAACGATAACTGCCCACTTAACATTAAAAAATGTATTGAGTTTCCCCCCATGTACAGCTCCCCTCTACACAGTATGATGCTCTCCTATACACAGTATAATGCCCCCTCACTGTATAGTACCCCACACACAGTATACTGACCCCTTAGTAGCCTCCAAACTGATGGCTCCAACACTGTATGATGGACCCCACAGTGCTCAAAGACCCCACATTATCTCCCACACTGTATGATGACCCCCACACTGTGCCAAGACCCCCACATTATCTCCCACACTGTATGATGGCCCCCACACTGTGCAAAGACCCCACATTATCTCCCACACTGTATGATGGCCCCCACATTATACAAAGACCCCACATTATCTCCCACACTGTATGATGGCCCCCACACTATACAAAGACCCAACATTATCTCCCACATTGTATTATGGCCCCCACACTGTGCAAATACCCCACATGATCTCCCAAACTGTATGACCCTAACTGTAATCCCCACACTGTATAAATAGCCTACATATAGTATAATGCACCAGATAGTCCTTCATATAGTATAATCCACTCATAGGCAGGGTCTGTAACATAATCCCCCCCCATAGGCAGTCTGTAGAAAAATCCCCCCCCCCCCCATAGGCAGTCTGTAGCATAATCCCCCCCCCTAGGCAGTCTGTAGAATAATCCCCCCCATAGGCAGTCTGTAGCATAATCTACTCTCCCCCCCATAGGCAGTCTGTGGCATAATCTCTCCCCCAAAGGCAGTTTGTAGTATAATCCCACCCATAGGCAGTCTGTAGTATAATTTCCCCCCCATAGGCATTTTGCAGTATAATCTCCCCCCCATAAGCAAAGTATTTAGCATAATATCTCCCCCAATAGGAAAAATAAATAAATAAACGCACTTCTCACCTCTCCTCCTCGTTCCCTCGCTGCTCCGAGAGCCCGGCCCACACACATCTTCAGCACTGCAGCCGGGCGCCAGGTGATGACATCATTGACGTCAGAGACGCAGAGGGGGGACTGATGGGAGAGGGAGCGTTGCGCTCCTTCTCTCATCAGTTAACTTGCAGCAGTGACGGGCGGGGGAGTACGATGCTGGCACCGGGCCCCCCCCCGTCATGCTCAAGGGCCGCATATCGGCCGCCGGGCAGTGCAGGGACATCCAGTCTCCCTGGTCTGCCCAGAATGTAACTGTAAAGGCGTGCTACGCCGATACAGTTACAGTAGCATAGCTCTGGGTGGGCCCCCTCAGAGCGCGGGACCCGGGGCGACTGCCCCCTCTGCCTCCCCAGTAGCTATGCTGCTGATTGGGATATTCTATTTTTTCCTGAGTGATGCATGAGCGCACTGGGTTCTTTGGTGGTCTGATGTCACACCATGAGCCAGTCATATGATTGGCTGACACTCATTGGAGATTACTGTGCATGTGCCGGTGTCTGTGGTAGGTCATGTGTGTCTTCACTATATGTGAGGTAATTATTTTACACTTACTCATCATATGTTGCTTTATGTTTATGCATATGCTGATTGGTCACTGACACTTTAAATACCTAGCCCACAGTCCCACCAACCACCGCTGATGAAGCATTTATGAAACATGCGTCGGGTGTTTGGTATGCACTTTGAGCTTTATATTATGTGACTTTTGGGAATTATCTTGCCTACGACACCAACTATATACTCTGTGTGAGTACATATATGAGGTATTACCTATACATTGGTTATTTGTATGTTTTATATATCTCCACAGATACTCCTTTCGTATTTTGTTATGACATATAAGTATTGGTGCCTTTATGTTATTGGGGCTCCCTCTCTGGCTCACCCACCAATTTGTCCTTTTGTATGTATTGTTGGACATCTATACCTGTTTTTTAATGTTCAATTAAAAAAAAAATCGTAAATATTTGGCATAGTCCTGACACACATTTGTTCTTTCGGTTTCCCATTTAATCCGAGGGCATGATTTAGGGGCTGAGAGTCTGATTCTAGCAATGTATCATTTTCTGGGACGTGAGTTGTAGTTTCAATAAAGTCACTGATTTATCAGCACGATAATATTACTATACAGAGGACTGATTGTCTCATTCATATTTTCTTCTCATTCATATTTTTCTCAGAAATACTCCGGCGTTGGGAAAAGCTGGAGGCTGAACTGGACTAGTCTCATCTCTGGCTATGGTCCCAGACTAGATCATCTAACTACAAAAAAAAAATATTATGCATGTGACATATCCACCTATATATATACTGTATCTATGCTAACTATATAATATTTGTATCCACATATACATTTAGTCACTTCCTTGACTAACCATATTTTTATACCATACTCGCATTGTCTTTATGTAAAATTACATTTGTACTTGATACTATTCATATATTTTCAATATACTGTTGACAGCACTATGCAGCTCGTCTCCCTACTTAACTTTGGCATGCGTCACTTTTACTAAATACAACTGTTATGTGCCCTTTTTCTTATGTTTGTGTGTCCATCACATCTTTTATACTTGACTAATGAAATATAGTTTTTATATTTTCATACATTGTTCTATTGACTTTTTTCTCTGTTTTCTGGTGTTTTGCTTCCTTTAATTATCAGATTAGTCTTTCTTCGGAATTCATATCCTAGTCGCATGCACACATACAGGTGCTTCTCACAAAATTAGAATATCATCAAAAAGTTAATTTATTTCAGCTCTTCAATCCAAAAAGTAAAACTCATATATTATAAAGAGTCATTACAAACAGAGTGATCTATTTCAAGTGTTTATTTCTGTTAATGTTGATGATTATGGCTTACAGCCAATGAAAACATAAAAGTCATTATCTCAGTAAATAAGAATAATTATCAAAAAACACCTAAAAGGCTTCCGTGTTTAAAAAAGTCCCTTAGTCTGTTTCAGTAGCCTCCACAATCATGGAGAAGACTGCTGACTTGACAGATGTCCAGACGGCAGTCATTGACACACTCCACAAGGAGGGTAAGCCACAAAAGGTCATTACTAAAGAAGCTGTTGTGACGCTCACAGCCCTCCCTGGGAGATGGGGAACTCGGAGCCGGGTCAGATGTTGGGGGAAGCAGTCGTGGCCTAGACCCGCTCCGTGCCCAGGGCCGTCACATTAAAAAGGGTGTAAGGGCTATCAGGGTTGAGTAGTTGCTATCGACTACGCCACCTGTGGTACCTGGTGAAGGCCACCAGCGCTGCTGCAGTCCTCTGAGGCGGGATGTTGTGGCAGCCGAAGATACTACTCTCCACAGACGAAGGAGGGCCTCAGGGCAGAGACAAGGATGGAGGGAGTTGTAGTGTAAGAGGTCTGGTGCTGCGTAGTGCGGTGCAATGCAGAATAAAGAGTCCGGAGGCCATAGGGGTTGACTTCCAGGGTTGTTTACTGACGGTGGAGAATGCAGCTGAAAGGCTTCTCCCTGCTCCTCACGGAGTTCAGCGGTCACCAGAGACAAGGAGGGGGGTCCGACAACCTCCGAGTATGTCCAGTGTTCAATCTGGACCCCGCACCAGAGTGTTCCTAGACTTCAGACCGGGTCCTTTCCTGTCTGTGTGTGTGTAGATAGGCCGGGTCTCCCTCTGAACTTCACTCAGAAAAAGGATACAGGTGGCAGCTCTGCTCCTTCCGTTACCCGGTGGGATCCTCTGGGCCTACCCGGGCTTCCCTGAACAGGACGTAGAGTAGCAAGGTCAGGTGTCGGGGGCCAGTACCCCTTTTGCAGCCGGAATCCCTCTGAATATATCAGTTTGGCGAGGACAGGTGGCGTATACCGCTCCGTCTGCATCCTCCCCGGGATCCATTTGCCTGTGGAGCTACACTCTTTAACTCCGGGCCTTCTTGGTCATGGTCCTTGACCGGGTTGAGACATGTTAACTCCAACCTGCCCCTCGACCCAGGCCAGGGTACGAGGGCCGTGTCTCCCTCCTCCGCTGCAGGTCCACACAGGATCCACATTCAGCGTGGGAGATCACAATCAAAAGAAAGTCAAAGAACCAAGAGCCAAGATGGCTGTGTATTAAATATGAATTATTAAGTGTCACTAAAATGTGAGTCCTCCACCCTCACCCACTAATTGGTTCCCCTATCTCTTGGTTCCCCAGTCTCCCAACTTCCAGTAGGGGCAGCACCTAGTGCCTATTAGCCCCCTCTGGTGGGAGAAGTGTGGTGTTGGATGTGAAGGAAGGGTCCTGACCATCGCACTGTTCTTACCTCAGAGGAGGAACACTACACCCCATTAAAGAGGTGCAGCATCCCTGTGGCGGTCGAACCCTCAGGGAAGCCACACTGTCTGTTCACAGAGTGCGGTATCCAAGCATATTAATGGAAAGTTGAGTGGAGGAAAAAGTGTGGTAGAAAAAGGTGCACAAGCAACCGGGATAACAGCTGTCTTAAAAGGATTGTTAAGAAAAGGCCATTAAAACATTTGGGGGAGATTCACAAGGAGTGGACTGCTGCTGGAGTCATTGCTTCAAGAGCCACCACACACAGACGTATCCAGGACATGGGCTACAAGTCTCACATTCCTTTTGTCAAGCCACTCATGACCAATAGACAACCCCAGAAGTGTCTTACCTGGGCCAAGGAGAAAAAGACCTGGACTGTTGCTCAGTGGTCCAAGGTGTTGTTTTCAGATGAAAGTAAATTTTGCATTTAATTTGGAAATCAAGGTCCCAGAGTCTGGAGGAAGAGTTGAGAGGCGCACAATCCAAGCTGTTTGAGGTCTAGTGTGAAGTGTCCACAATCAGTGATGGTTTGGGGAGTCATGTCATCTGCTGGTGTAGGTCCACTGTGTTTTATCAAGACCAAAGTCAGCGCAGCCGTCTACCAGGAAATTTTAGAGCACTTCATGCTTCCCTCTGCTGACAAGCTTTTTGGAGATGGAAATTTCATTCTCCAGGAGGACTTGGCACCTGTCCACACTGCCAAAAGTACCAATACCGGGTTTACACACAACAGTATCACTGTGCTTGATTGGCCAGCAAACTCGCCTGACCTTAACCCCATAGAGAATCTATGAGGTATTGTCAAGAGGAAGATGAGAGACACCAGACCCAACAATGCTGACGAGCTGAAGGCTGCTATCAAAGCAACCTGGGCTTCCATAACACCTCAGTAGTGCCACAGGCTGATCGCCTCCATGACACGCCGCATTGATGCAGTTATTGATGCAAAAGGAGCCCCGACCAAGTATTGAGTGCATTTACTGAATATACATTTCAGTAGGCCAACATTTCAGATTTTAAAATCATTTTTCAAACTGGTGTTCTAAAGTATTCTAATTTACTGAGATAATGACTTTTGTGTTTTCATTGGCTGTAAGTCATGATCATCAGCATTAACAGAAATAAACACTTGAAATAGTTCACTCTGTTTGTAATGGCTCTATATAATATATGAGTTTCACTTTTTGTATTGAAGAACTGAAATAAATTAACTTTTTGATGATATTCTAATTTTGTGAGAAGCACCTGTATACTTTCTGTATTTATACATTTATATATTTATAACCTTGTGTACCTATGTGCATATATATTTGTCTGGTTCCCTGCAACTCCTCTTATCTTATGTATATATGTATAAATCGTCTTTTAAGTGGCAAGGGGTCATATGAGCAAACATGTACTTTAGAGCTTGAGCCCCTAACTTTTTTGGACCCTAGCAACACCTCTGGTATGTAGTGTAATGTGTTAATATATTCACTTACCACCGAGTTCTCTGGTATCAAGGGTTGTTACTCTCCTTCTCCGTGTGATGTCATCGTTCTCCAGAAAGTCCGGGTCACACTGTGCTCTATGTAACCTGGATGTGGCTTTAACAATGTAAGACTATAGAGTGTCAGAAGAGGCCCCATAGGCTTACATTGTAAAAGAGACTTCCGGCTCCCGCCCAGAGCAAACAGTGAGCGGAAGTCTCTGAAGAGCGATGACGTCACACAGAAGAGGAGCAGAAGCTGGATCCCGGAGAAGACGGCAGTACATGAGGTATATTAACTCAGTCACACTCAGGTACATACACATGTTTAGTGTAAAAAACAAAACTTCATGAGAGTGCTGCTTTAATGGGAGACATTGAACCAATAGTCTCCTGTTTGGGACCCCAGCAATCAAACATGTAAGACGTATGGTATAGATATGCCATACATTTCAGAAATATTCTATTAAATACAAAGGAACATTAATTAATTCAGAATTATTATTTTTTTAAATTCAGAATTGAATTCCCTATCAGTATGTCTTTGGAGTGTGGGAGGAAACCGGAGAACCCGGAGGAAACCCACGCAAACACGGGGAGAACATACAGACTCCTTGCAGATCTTGTCCTTGGTGAGATTTAAACCCAGGATCAAAGTGCTGCAAAGCAACAGTGCTAACCACTGAGCCACCGTGCTGCCCAAGTACAGCTTTGATGGTGGACTTGCTGTAGTTTCTTCAGGGCACTAGATGTGGAAAGTTTTCTGTCATTGAGATGACTATGGTGCCCTAATGACAGACTGGAAAAATGCATCTTCTTCTGATGCTGCGAGCAGCCCTGGATAACCCACGCCGGCAGGATGATATCATCCGGCGGAAGATGGAACCTGTGAGAAGAGATGTAAAACTAATGTAAGTAATGGGGCTCCATATTAGGGGATACTGCTGTGGGGTCATGGTGGCAGGACGGTAAAGGAATTTTATCCGTACAGAGGAATGGGATCATTGTCAGTCATCATACATGTGACAATCCCACCACTGACAGATAACATCTGCTCCACATGAATTATTCTCACTGGCCGACATGAGACAAGAGAGACCTTATTGTCACACTTACGTCTTCTAGGTTCTTGCTCTTCTACTATTTGGGCGTTTTGCTCTTCTACCAGTTTTAAAGCAGATTTATTCTTCTTCTCAACTGGAAATTCATATAAAAAAGTCATAAACACAAGTTAATTATCATTTTCAGTTATCATAAATGTGACAATCCCACCACTGACAGATAACATCTGCTCCACATGGATTATTCTCACTGGCCGACATCAGCCTACATGGAGCTTATTGTCACACTTACCTCTTATAGGTTGTCCCTCTTCTACTATTTCTGCTTTTTGCTCTTCTCCCAGTTTTGATGCAGATGTATTATTCTTTTCAACTGGAAATTTATATAAAAAAGCAAGAAAAATAAGTCAACGATAAACTACTATGAGATTAGATTCATATCTTTATCTAGCAAAATTATTTTATTTTTGTACCCTATAGTCCTGGGAATCTGGCATTGCACCATAAGGCCTTGTTCACATGAAGCATTTTTGCAGTATTTTTTGCAGCATTTTTTTCATTCAATTTATAAGCTACTTTTTACAGTGAAAGTAAAAGCTATGAGATTTCAGAAATCTCATGCAGACATTTGTTTTTTTTTTCCTAACGGGATTTGAAAACTGCAATGTTTTTGAAATCTGCAACATCTCAATTCTTTCAGCGTTCTTGCAGTGCTTTTTCAACCACAGAAAGCAATGCGCATGCATGGGGAAAGGCCAAAGAGCGTCTGAGCATGCGCACTATAGTACTTTAATCTGCCCTTAGCAGGGCAGAGAGAAGAGCACCTGCGCAGAAGCAAAATGAAGGACACTCTGTGAATGATATAGGACGCATCATCCACAAAGCAGAGAAGGAGAGCGGCATCACAGGAAGAGCGGAGGCTCCGGATCAAGACCAGTGACGCCCATCGGACCGGACCGCACCATCTGTGAGTATAATAAAAGGTCTTTATTTTGTTTTGCAGGGCGGCTTGGAGACTTATATACAACTTTCCAGAATGCTGTAACACAGGGCTGAAAGGTCGTGGTTTTAGGTTATATGGGAAAAATCTGGTGACAGGTTCTCTTTAATATGACATTAATAACAGCAATGTTCTCATATAATCAATTACATAAAATATTTGTCTAACATTAAGGGTATATGTAGGGTCTGTTTGGGGCCATGGGCACAGTACTCAGTATCAGTATCAGGCACCAGCTGTATGACCCCTTATATCTTTTCATGCACAGCACAAAAGATTGAGTATTTGATACATTGAAGTGTTGTATTGTTGATCGTTTTAAGGGCGCAAAAAAAGCAGTGATCTTCTGAGCATTTATGTAACATTCACATTACACCTTTTGATCATTGCCTACAACAAGATGTCTTATAGACCTGCACATACCTGACAATGTGGGAGAGGATGACTTGTTGTTTTCAGTAGTCAAACACTGAATGTCACCATCACTTATGGTAGGAGAAGATTCTTTCTGCCTGTTTGGTACAAGAAAAACAAATAAATTACAAGTGAATGCAATTAAAAATACAAGAACTCCTGTCTGTAAGGGCAATTAAGACACTTGGTCAAAATGGAGGGGATACCTTTCACAGGGCTCACTTCCATCAGCAAGAATGAAGAATAACTAGTAATAAAGGGCTTTAATGAACTGAAAAAGAAAGGCTGGTCACAATGATCCGCTGTTATCACCAGCGCGATCACAAGCCAAATACCACAGTCATCAGCAATCATGGGGTGGTGGGTTCAGGATTTAGTCTTGTATCATATGTGTCTTGTATTTGGTGTTCTGAACATATATAAGTACTAAGCCCCATAATAATAATCTACTCACACGTCTGAGTGTTTTGTGCTGGTCTCTAGGGAACAATCTGGAGATGACTCGCGTTCTTCTTTGCTCATTGTCCTGCTATTGGTTGTATATAGCTAAAACACACAGAGTAAAATTAAATAAATATATTTGTAAACAATTTTAGTTACAGTTTTATGGATTTACTGATCACATACTTACCATAGACAGTCTTTGAGAAGAGGATACATAGTTTAAGCTTTCTGGCCAGTCATTCACCTCACTTGCGTCACCCTCATCTGAATCTGTATGTTTGGGTCTCCTAATGCCAACTACAAAATACAAATATTATCAGAAATTATTAGTATAATTACAGATAATCACCATGTTATTGCTAATAATGGACACATTTTTTCAAATAAAATGGAAGACGAGACAAACAGCAGCATGAGCTAGATGACGTCTCAATCTACTTACTAGGAAAGTAGTGGGTGTCCACCTCTGATACTAGATTTGGCTTAAACAGTGGCTCCTGATTGTGAATGTTCTCAAAGTCTAACTCCCTCAGGAATGGATGACTCTTGATCTCATTTGCTCCTCCTGAAAATGGTAGATAAGAAAAAATTGATACAGACAATGTCAGGAAGACTGCTCTATATCTGTACATTGTATGTTAATTGGAACTGAAGACATTGCAGAGCCAAAATATTCTGTAAGTCATAGCATGAAGAATGAGGAATGGACAAGAAGGTAAAGCAGAGTCCTCCACGCTGATCCTCACGGAAATTATCTTTTTGTCAGGACACAGAGGAGTTATAAGTTACATTACCTGTTCCGAGTCTATGTGCTGGATTTTTCCTGAGGAGCTTAATCATGATGTTCTGAGCATCGAGAGGAAGAGCAGAATTGCGAAATTTCCTAGTGATTTCATCTGTTATAAAAAAAAAGTAATAATTACAGAAAAGAAAATCTCTACATTTACTATAATTTAAACACATTATCAAAAAACAACAAATAACTAAACCAAAGAATTAACCTAAAAACCGAACCAGTTACTATGACATCACACAGCATTCAGATTATTTTACTTACTCGTGATGATACTGTGGAAAATAGCACTTCTGCAACGTCCTCTAAATGGCACATGCCCAGTTAGAAATTTATATATGATGATCCCTATTGACCACCAGTCAATAGGCCGTCCATAGCCCTTCTGTAAAATGACTTCTGGGGCTACAAAACAAAAGGTGCCAGTGGTCTGGAAACCAACAGAACAATGAGAAGATGATCAATGAATATAATTGTGACAAATAATATCAGTAGAAACATTTTCTAGATGAGAATATATCAGAGAAGCAGAAATAGATCAGATCTGTAAAGAATAAGTTTCTGTAAGTAAAACTGACCCCATCATCAGGGAACTCTCTGGTGATGTCCACAGTTGAAGCCTTGTATATGTCTGATGTTGGTCTCATGAGGCCGAGTTTTGAAAGGCCAAAATCGGTGACTTTAATATGTCCAGTTGACGATATCATGAGGCTGTAAAAAAATATATATTGTCAGTTTTAAGTAATAACCCATAGACAGTATATCAAACTATAACTATATTTCCCTTTATTATCCCACAGGGGTCACTTACTTTCCAGGCTTCAGGTCTCGGTGCACCACACCATAGCTGTGCAGATATTCCACAGCAAGAACTGTTTCTGCAATGTACATGCGGGTCAAGGAGAGGGGTAAAGGACTATATAACGTCATAAGACTGGCACAGTCTCCTCCTAAAGCAGAAAGCAAATATGACAGGTGAGGATTTGTTACAATGTAAATTACACATGATGAGTGTGAATGAGAGATAAGCTGAGACATTGGGGCAGGGTGTCAATAATAGAGATACACTGTAATGTAGAGCGTATACTGTATACTGCAGAGTAATCCTATATAAAAAGGGAGGTGAGCTCTGCCCGCTGCCGGTAACCTCCTAGATTGCACTGTCAGTCTCCGACAGCGGCATTTACAGCACACGGCCCGGAGGCGAGCTGCTCCATGCACTCATCACCCCCCATTCCATGTCTATGGTTTGTTATGGCTGCTGGGGGTCTGCGGAAGACCTCTATTCCTGCCATTATGGTACTTCTGTGAAGACCAGTGTGTAGCTTGGCTTCATAGGGGACCAAGATTTGCACCATATGCTGAAATACCATGGTATCACAGTACATAGTAAAAGCGGTTATATGATAACAAGTTCAAGTCCCTCATGGAGGCTAAAAAATAAAGTAATAATAAAAATGTTTGGGTAAATAAAATAAAATATAAAAATCACTTTTTCCCCATTAAAACTAAATAATGAAAAAAAAAAAAAAACTCAGAACACATTGTAGTGTTTTGGTTTCTTCCTATTGCATTTTTTTGTGATGTTGGGGCAATGAAAATGATTTATCTACTACAATGTGTTATCAATAAAATCATCAGCTCGCTTAGAAAAAAATAAGACAATAAAAAGCTCCATTTGCTGAAAAAGGAAAATGTAAATTTTCCTTTTTTTTATAAATTTCCAAGGATTTTGTCAACATAAAATAAAACATATTTATATACATGTTTGGTATGACTGAAATTATAGTAACTTGTATAATTAAGATACCAGGTCATTTCCATCACACAATGAACACTGTAAAAATAAAACTTAAAAAACAATTGCGGAATTGTAATTTTTACATAATTCCACGACACTTGGATTTTTTCCCCACTTTCTAATACATTCGATGGTAAAGTGATCAAAACTACAGATGGTTCTACATAAAAACACGTCATGCGGCTATGTGGATGGAAAAATACAAACATTATGGCTCTTGGAAGAATGGGAGGAAAAAGCGAAAAACGGGAAATTGTCAGGTCAGGAAGAGGTTAAAAAAAATCTGTCAGAAAGATTTAACCCTCCTAAACTGTTTCTATGAACATGTAGGTCAATGAAATATAAATACATTGGTCCCTTTATATATTTGAGCAGATATGGGTGGATATAGATACAATGGATATGTCTTACCTGCTTCAAAGTCCATGACCATACACAGATGTTCTTTAGTTGGGAAGGAACAAAACGTGGAGACCACAAAGGGACAATCGGAGAATATTGCGATATCCCTTTCTAGATAGGCCGATTCCAGAAACATTGGATGATGCAGGTTACACCTGGATTGTTTCTTCATGGCGAATACCTTGTTTGTGTCCTTATGACGCACTAAGTGGACGGCCCTGTAGAGGAGAAAAATCCATAATTTATAATAAATTCCTACTAACAGTCTGTCTATATGTCAAATGATCCTCTGTACTAATAGTTAATACTAGATGTACGGCCATCACTAGAAATCAATGTCTGGAAATACATAGAATATCACAACATTAATGATCACTTATGGAGGTTCTCATCCATGTCACATCCCAACTGAGCTGAATTGTGACAAATATATGTGGACTAGATGACTAGATGTGGATTACATCTACTCCAAAGTGGTATCAATAAGAATAGCTCGCCACACAAAAAGCAAGTCCTTACAAAGCTCTATCAAACGAAAAATAAAAATGTGACAGGTCTTGGAAAACGGTAACATTTAGATGTGGACTTATATACAGTAATTTCACTATGGCAGGACTTATAGACAGAGGCATCATCATAAGCAACTTGTGAAAAATGTAGATTATACAGAAAGCTCACCCAAAAGTTCCACTGCTGATCTCTTTGATCTGGTTATAGTCGCTCTTACTAGGCTTTCTCATTGGGCTCAATAATCCAATTACAGCCTAAAAGAATAAGAAATGACAATAAGACATAAAAGTTGCAGGAAAATAAAAAGCTCCAGATGCAGGAACTTCTCCTCTACATTATGTCCCCACTGATTACACTGCAGCAGATGTAGAGGACATGATACAAGCAGGACGCTCCACAGACACTATTACATAATAACGGGATCCGTACTTTTCGGATTATAAGACCCATTCTTTTTCCCCAAAAATTTATTGGGGAAAAGGGGGGGGTGTCTTATAATCCGATTGTAGCTTATTGGGAGGGGGCGGCTGCGGTGGAGCAGGGACCCAGGAGGTGGGGTTACTGCTGCAGGAAGCTGGCGGCGGCAGGAGTGGGGCGATGATGGGAGGAAGGGGTGTTTGGAGGTGCAAGGCTGCGGAGGGGCGTGGGCTTTAAGAAAATGTCGGCGGAGTCCCTGCACTTCCTATTGTTTTCACTGGGATGGACTTTGGTAAAATGGCCGCATGCGCAGATTGAGATCTCGGCTCCCCACTCCTGCCGCAGCCAGCATCCTGTAGCAGCAACCCTGCTTCCTGGGACCCCGCTCCACCTCAGCCGCTCCCCCCCCAAAAAGCCACCATAAAATCGGACAATAACAACAATTTATTTTTTACAAAAAATTTCCTCCCCAAAATTTTGGGCGTGTCTTATGGTCCACAAAATATGGTATATCATTCTACTGCAGCGGAGGATAAGGGACATCACACAGAGGAGACAGGAATAATAATGCTAACATCACTCATAATAACTCCAATCTACATCAAGAACAGATATCCCTCTGTCATATGGGGTATAATATGGGATGTGTAATTCATACCCCGTTATCTGATTATATACTTACATTGCCAGATTTGGGGATCTTTGGTGTCTCACATATTCCCCCATCAGCATTTGCCGGCGGATCAGTTGCCTCTAATATAATGATAAATAATGAAGAGACATCATGTATTAGACGATATCAGTACTTAATATATAACGCATCATTATAAGGAAGGAAAGATAAGACCTCTGTAAATGGTAGAATACTAAATATATGGATATTCTGCACATACTATGTATACTTATGGTACATCCATAGATAGATATACTCCACCATAAATGTGTAATAATTGCTCAGGATCTGACAATGACTTGAATGGGGATCCTATGAGGCTCTTTGTACATTTTAAGGCTAATAATATCCCAGAGGAGAGAACCGGAGGGGTTTTCAGAATGACATGGACCTTCTCCATTATAGTCTACCGGAGGTTCAAGAGCCGTCACCAGCCTCAAACAGAGGATGAAGAGTAAATTTATATATTCTCGGGTGTCCTTATAATATTAATATGTTTGTAGGAATATGAAATGTTCGGCTTACCTTCAATCAGATCACTTTTTAGCCCTGGCTGACTGGTATTAGGGTCAGCCATATTTAGGTTCTGCCCATCTTCGGAGTCGCCGTCCGGTGTTTCCTGATGGATATAATATATACAATTAATATAACATTTCACAAATACTAAATTACCATATACATAAGACAGAAAGGACTAAGCCAGGATTTACATGATAATTGCAGTATTGCGTGGACTATACACGGCTGCTCCCTCCAGTAAGTCCACATTAATATATAAGGGACTAGTATATACAACGGTTCTCCAATAGCATCTATTATCAGAACTGCAGCATTTACAAGAAGGAAGATTGTGAATTTATAGGAAGACAGAGGTGATATACAAAGTCCGCACCACTGAGTACAGACTGTCACCACAGAGGATGGAGCCGCAGAGACAGACTGCCATAAATACCCTGCGTCTGCCTGGAGCAGACAGGGAGGCCTCTAAAACAAAAAATCTGCCATTCTGCCATATGTCTGGTAATCTGGAGAAGATCATACAATAAGGACATGAGATATAGAAGATGAGGGATCCTTACCAGGCGCTCCAGTGAATGGGCCGGATAATCTAGTACAAACAGGAATACGTACAGGACATTTTGGGCCAATTGTTTAAAAAAGGCCAAATCTGCACTTTGGGATCTTTCTTCAGCCTATAAAGATGGAAATAAAGGAAAATAATGAGAAAAAGTGGAGAATGTAGGACGCCATTTATGTTACCATTTTTCTCCTGCTATCTGCAGCTACAATTACTACCTATCTGGGTATTTGGTATAGACTATATATTATATTGGTCTAGGCCAAAATACATATTTTATGTAAATGAACTTGCATTTTGTTAATATTATCCTTTATTATTTTTACACAGATTGTCTGCTAATTACCTGTTGGATTAATGTCCTGATGTTCATCTGTAAATGCTCAAGATATTCTGAGCTTATACGACCTTGGTGGTATTTGGTCAGGCAATCTCTCACTAGCTTCATAACCAGCCGGTAAGTGAAGCTGAGGACGCCATCAGGTAGTGGTAGCACAAAGTCAGGGTCATAGGTAGTAAGAATCCCCTGGAGTAGTGCCAACTTCTCAAGTTTGTCTGGAGGAATTCGAGACATTTCAAGCAAATCCAATCGCAGTCATTATATCACCAGCTATAAAGCCAATCACTAACAACAATGACACCGGGGCAGTAAGCACTTGAATAAATGCTGGGGGTGCATTATGATGTCATGATGGAATCTTGAGGTGGGGGAATCAGTGATGTCATCAGTGATGTCATTTAGGAATCCGGTGATGCAATCTTAAAGGGGCATCTTACCATAAAAGGACGTTGCCTAGCAACAATTAAGGTGGCAACACCATAGGCTGAGCATCAGTAACAGACTGAGGCATGGGAAGAAGAACCATGGCTTTGATCAGTAGGGCAGGCTTTTACATCTGTCTGTTCCCCCATAAAATATTTTAAACAGAGTTTGGATGCTAAATGTTCTTCAGACGTGGAAACATTTGCTTTTTCTAGAGATTATGACCAGGGATGGACTGGGAATAAAATACAGTCCTGGAATTTCAAAGCATGCTAGTCCATGCTGTCGCCGCCCCTCTCCCCAGATTGGGGTCTCTAATACTAATTTTATGCTGCCTGAATGAAATTAAGATTTACTAAATATATTTCCAATAATACTGCTTTATTGGATTTCATAATAATAATATTGCAATATAAGGATGTTTTTACAATGAGGTTTTGCTAAGTATTTTCGCTGAAATCCACAACATACAGAATCAATTTGTCTTGCATTGAGCTTTATATGCAGATTTTCTCCATAGAATTGCATTCGATGAGGAAAATACACAGGTAAAAAATACAAAGTGCATAAAATCCACACATGACTCTATCACTAAAGTTTTGTTAAAGCCGAGTACCAGGAATAATCAAAAATAAAGCAGATTTATTCAATACATGATATACCAAAAAGAGACAAAAATGCGATAAAAACGCAAATAACCTAATTTACCGAATAGGTGGAGAACTGCAACAGAAAATCTGCAACATCAAAAACTCGCCAACTACTTATCATAGGAACTTAGCCTAACAAAGAAATAGCACAAGAGCAGATCCAAATACTACCAGCATATACAGTAGTGATAATACCGCCATACTGATCATTAACGAAAACCAATGTACTAGTACTGATGTCACCACCATACCGTGTCCATATAATGGTACTATCAGTTTTACACCAGTGCTCTTCAGACCATATATGTGTGCACTGTGCAGGTTTTCACCAGTGACGTTCTCAATGATCGCAGTCATTCATTTTTCCTTTCCTTTTCCATTTGGCCTAAAGCGCCATGATCACTTCTTCAACCCATAACTCGTCCCTGCAAAATGTAACAGCGACATCTTTGACTTACAGCTTTTACCCTCCATATATTCCCCCATTTCTGTACAAACCATGCATTGCAATAATGAGTATCCTAGACAGTAATAAAGCCCCTCTGTGTCCTGTATGGTAATACTAATCTCTGTGTCCCACGCAATAACAGTTCCCCTTTGTGCCCCTATACAGTAATAATGTTCCCTCTCTACATCCTTATAGTAATAATGCCCTGTATGCTTCATTATAAGTATACAGCAGCATGTAGAATTAATGCCCCCAATGCCTCCTTATAATAATTTTCCTTGACCCTTTATAATAATAATGACCCCTGTACCTTCTTACCCCTGTAGTTGCTTATAATAATAATGCCTTCTATTCTCTCCCTATAATGATACTGATTCCACAGTCTGCCTCCTGATAATAATGCCCCTCGGCAGGAGCATACGTAGAAATCACTGGGACCCCAAACCAAAAGTCTTATTACAACACACAGCGGGTAAAATAAGTATTGAACAGGTCAGAGGTCACCAATTTTCCAAGTAAATATATATTTGTAAATCCCAGACTCCCCCCACATAGTGTGATGCGTGCTTCACAGCACTCCCTCCCCCCACCACAGATACAGTATAATGGTCTCCCCACAGCATGGTGGTCCCACTACAGTTCAGTATGATTGCTCCCCATAGTCCAACAAACAGTAAATGGGCCCCCCAATACAATATGATGGTATCCCTACAGCCCCCCAAAATAAAAAAACTTGTACTCACCATATCCAATCTCACTGTCCACCACAGCCGCAGTCTGTTCTTCTATTCTGCCTTGCGATCACTTACACCGAGCTGCCGACAGCGATTGTGCGGGCACAGCTCCTGTACCCGTATGAATGGCATGGCGTATTTTACGTAATTGTTCTTGAACCCCTTCCCAACCATGATGTAAACTTACGTCAAAGATCGTGAAGGAGTGATGGGATATATAACACCGAAGATATTGCTTGAGTGTTTGATTAATACTTTCTGTCTGACCATAGATTATAATGGGTACATGTGACATCCATGAAAAAAACAGATTCAACACGTATTGCAAACACAGACATATGAATGAGGCCTAAAGTAGTATGGCATATTTAGCACTTTATGAGAGGGCACACAACATGTTTGACACGGTATGAGTGGGCAAACTGTGGATGGCACTGAGGAGCAGATTGTCCCTGGAACCATATGGGACATTGTCTCAGTTGTGTCAGAGTGTAACTGCTCTTTATTATTGGAACTTGGCTGCTTCCGTGTCACCCATAGACTAATGGAGAGTGACTGCATATGTAGATCATTCATTGCAGCAAACTGATAAAGCAGAACATTGGACATAACGTGCTGCCATAGAATGGAGTAAATGGCCATGATTGTGCTAAGTTTACCTTAGGAATAGCAGCCTCTGCAAAATCTGAGCAAGCATAAAAACGTAAATAATCGTCTGCAGGTATCTGTGCTACATAACAGTACAACAGATGTAATAAAGGTAAAGGGTAATACTGCAGATTTAGTACAGGTAGAAGGCAATTCAGCACATACAGACAGAGAGAATTACAGTGCAGATAATACAGGTAGAGCGCAGTACAGCACATATAGTACAGGTAGCAAACAGTACATTTAGTATAGATAGAGAACACTACAGTACATATGGTGCATGTCGAGAGCAGCACAGCACATGTAGTAAAGATCGCAAACAGTACTGCACATGTAGTAGAGATCGCAAACAGTACAGCACATCCAGTATAGGTAGAGAGCAGTACAGCACATGCAGTATATATGGAGAACTGTACAATACATGTAATATAGGCAGAGAAAAGTACAGTACATGTACTACAGGTAAAGACCAGTGACATACATAGAGTACAGGTAAAGAATGGTGATGAACTAACGTGCTCGGTACTCGGCCGAGCATCACTGTGCTCGGCAAGCTCATCGAGTATTTCCGGGTTGCACGGGTAGGAACTCAGGTCCCCTCCCTCCCTGTATGTGCTCTCTAGAGAGCCAATGAACATGCAGGGATTGTCTGCCATACACTGTAATGCCGTAGCCATGTTGGTTGCGGGCATTACAGTGATTGGCTGACTACACAGCATCATCGGGTGTATATAAGACCGGGCGCCGCCATGCTCGTCACAGTCTACTCCGTAAACAGGCAGAGTAGGGAGAGCTACTGCTGAGTCAGGGAGAGATTTGCATGTTTATAGTTAGTATAGGTATTCCAGAATAGATATCTATATCCATCTGAACTAACAGTCCTTCTGAGGACTAATCCAGTAGCATATATTCAGTGGTGATAGCAGGAATTAGGCAGGCAGGCAGTGTATGTGGCAGACTGCAGTGTATGATACAGCACAAGAAGGTCCATTGAGCGTCCTGTCTGCTGCTGCTGTAATAATTACAGATATTTCTAGACACAGCCCCAGATATTAGGGGCCAGGGCAAATTTTTTTTATATCTTAATCCTGGTTATTTGCTTAAAAAGCAATCCAGAGTACACCATTTTTCTGCTCCATTTGCTTGTTCTCACTGCAGAATAAAGATCTGTTCCATGGTTCAAAGATAAAAATCCAGAAATTTGAACGTGGAAAATATTTGCCTCCTTTTCCATTCTGTTGCAGTGTGCCGGTGAAGCTATTCATACTACTTCTCCGTGTAGAATAATATTAGTAAATTACAGGTCTAGAATTTAAAGTCGTGGTTCTCTGTCAGACGTATCACATATAACTGCGTTCCAAAATCAGCCATTTCTTGTGAACGTGGAAAATATTGTCCTCCATTTAAAATGGGCAAGGTGCGTAGCAAGGGATGGGGAAGTGGACGTGATGGTGATGGTGCATGCAGAGGCCGAGGACGTGGGCAAGCTGAAATTGTGCCACAAAAACACCCACATCTTCTCGCTCTACCTTCTTGTCCCAATTACTAGGGGACCGCAGAACACCACTATTGAACACAGACCAGTATCAAAAGGTTATTGGTTGCATAGCAGATAATGCTTCCAGTCACTTTTCCACCACCACCTCCACCCTGTCGTCCACACGGTCAAGTTTCAGTAGCCGTGAGTCTGGACTGCATATTCCTCACCGTGATCCTCCTTCCACCATGCCAAGTGCCCAGAGACAACTGATCCCACACTTGGACACTCAGAAAAGCAGTTCACTTTTCCGTTTGTACATTCGGGCCTCTCGCCCGGCCAGCTTCAAGCAAGTCAAGAGGAGAACGCATGTAGCGATGCCCAAATATTGAAGCAGCCACGGTCACACAAAGGCGATGGTAGTAAAGTGCAATTACTGTGGCAAGAGGTGGATGATGATGAGACACAATTGCCAGAAAGTCAGGAGGAGGACCATGGTGCAGTAGTACCACAACAGGCAGGAAGAAGCGGTGTGGTGGCCACAGACACAAGGCGGAAAGCGTTCCTTGAAGTGCCAACATGACGGAAGTTGGCAGTACAATAGTTAGCCATAAGAAAGAAAAATGAGCTGCACTCACCAGTCCTTAAAAGCAGTATCTTTATTCCATGAGGATAAAAAGTCCGGCAAGCAGGGAGAGCGGGGAAGAAAAAAGCAGACAACAGCTGTTTCGCGTGAAAACGCTTCTACAGGTTTGTGGTACAGGTTTTTCACTTTCCTTGCTGTAAGTACAATAGTTAGGTCTTCCCGAGTAGTGTTGAGCGAATTTGTTCGGTGAATGTTCGAAAGTTTCAAATTCGGCACGAATATGGCACATTCGGATTTGTGATCTCAAAGGCGAGCAAATTTTCTGAAATCAGAAAAGTTCGACGAATTTGCGCTGGACCGTGAATACAGGGCAACCACGGCGTTTTGAACAGTTTTGTTAGCATAGTGTATAATAACCGTTGACATGTTCCAGATGAGTGTGGGGGCTGTGGAGAGCTTAGAACAGGTCAGATCAGCGGCACACTGTTTTTTTTTCCTGTGGGCGGTAACTTTAACTGAGGAAAGCACGGCAAGCCAATCATTTTCCAGGATGAGGAAAAAGCCATTATGCTAAATGATTTTTTTTCAACCGTATTTACACAAGAAAATCGCATGACAGAAAACATGATTAGTGATAACAAAAATTCTCCATTAAATGTCACTTGCTTAACCCAGCAGGAAGTACGGCGGCGTCTAAAAATCACTAAAGTTGACAAATCCCCGGGCCCGGATGGGATACACCCGCGAGAACTGCAGGAATTAAGTAACGTCATAGATAGACCATTTTTTTTAATCTTTAAAGATTCCATAATAACAGGGTCTCTACCACACGACTGGCGTATAGCAAATGTGGTGCCAATATTCAAAAAGGGGACAAAAACTGAACTTGGAAATTATAGGCCAGTAAGCTTAACCTCTACTGTGGGTAAAATCCTGGAGGGTTTCCTAAGAGATGCTATACTAGAGTATCTGAAGAAGAATAACCTCATGACCCAATATCAACATGGGTTTACGAGGGACCGTTCCTGTCAAACTAATCTGATCAGTTTTTATGAGGAGGCAAGTTCTGGACTGGACCAAGGAAATGCAGTGGATGTTGTGTATATGGACTTTTCGAAAGCTTTTGATACGGTTCCACACAAAAGGTTGATACATAAAATGAGAACAATGGGGATAGGGGAAAATATAAGTATGTGGGTTAAGAATTGGCTTAGTGATAGGAAACCAAGGGTGGTTATTAATGGAAAATACTCAAACTGGGTCTCCGTTAACAATGGGGTACCACAGGGGTCAGTATTGGGCCCCCTTCTTTTTAACATATTTATTAATGACCTTGTAGGGGGCATACAGAGTAATATTTCAATATTTGCAGATGACACTAAACTCTGCAGGGTAATCAATACAGAGGAGGACAATTTTATATTACAGGAGGATCTATGTAAACTAGAAGCTTGGGCTGATAAATGGCAAATGAGCTGTAATGGGGATAAATGTAAGGTAATGCACTTGGGCAGAGGAAATAAAATGTATAATTATATGCTTAATTGTAAAACACTGGGCAAAACTGTCACTGAAAAAGACCTGGGTGTATTGGTTGACGACAAGCTCACGTTTAGTGGCCAGTGTCAGGCAGCTGCTGCAAAGGCAAATAAAATAATGGGATGCATTAAAAGAGGCATAGATGCTCATGAGGAGAACATAATTTTACCTCTATACAAGTCATTAGTGCGACCACACTTAGAATACTGTGTACAGATTTGGTCTCCGGTGTATAAGAAAGACATAGCTGAACTAGAGCGGGTGCAGAGAAGAGCGACCAAGGTTATTAGAGGACTGGGGGGTTTTCAATACAAAGACAGGTTATTACACTTGGGGTCATTTACTGTGGAAAAAAGAAGGCTTAGGGGTGATCTTATTACTATGTACAAGTATATGAGGGGACAGTACAAAGACCTTTCTACTGATCTTTTTACTCTGAGGCCAGAGACGGGGACAAGGGGGCATCTTCTACGTCTGGAGGAAAGAAGGTTTAATCATAATCACAGACGCGGATTTTTTACTGTAAGAGCAGTGAGACTATGGAACTCTCTGCCGCATGATGTTGTAATGAGTGATTCACTATTACAATTTAAGAAGGGCATGGATGCCTTTCTTGAAAAGTATAATATTACAGGTTATATATACTAGATTCCTTGATAGGGCGTTGATCCAGGGAACTAGTCTGATTGTCGTATGGAGTCGGGAAGGAATTTTTTTCCCCAATGTGGAGCTTAGTGTTTGCCACATGGTTTTTTTTGCCTTCCTCTGGATCAACATGTTAGGCTATGGGTTGAACTAGATGTACTTAGTCTTCCTTCAACCTTAAAAACTATGTTACTATGTAATCATAGCGCATCTACACTGTCCAGACATAAGGGCTTCTGCAGTTGGCTGCAGAAATCACATGTCCTCTCAATATAAAAAGCGCCCATGTTCCCTCAGCGCCATTATATCCATGTCACTGCTGGAGACAGACGCAGCTCAGTGTTCTCCTGTGTAATGAGAGATATTAGCTAGATAGATGGCACTTGTGTGGTAGTCAGATAGTGTAGATATTTCCTGGCCTGTGTACCTCTGCAACCGCTGGTGCAGCACATTTTTGGTGTTCTTGTGGAAGTACTGAGATTCTGACAAAAACAGAGGGCCCATGCCAAACAATAGTGCTGTGCACCGCTGGTATAGAGCTCCATGTCTCAGTATACCTTAAATCTTTTTTTTTGCACTTGCTAATGTGATCAAGCAAGCGTAGTGCACCTTTTCATTTAGTGGAGTTGAAATTGTGCTCTGCTCAGTCTGCAGAGCTTCTTATTGCAGAGCACAAAATCTGTTTTTTTTCTGTCGTTATTGTGATATTAAAAGCTGTGTGCACTAAAGTTTTTTTTGTGTCAGATACTATTTTAGTGGAGTTGAACTTCAGGTGGTTTCAGAGTTAAAAATAAATTTTTTTCTCTTGATACGCCCAGTCCAAAGAAATATTTTTTCCTGTGCCAAAAGTCATA
>NW_027369177.1:0-44571 GCF_046119375.1 Phyllobates terribilis
AAAAACCACTCCGCGTGCTTCAAACGGCGATCCGTGTGCTTTGTGCTTCTTTGCAACGGTGTATGATGCGCTTGTGCTTTCTTGCTTGTTGACCCGCTTGTCCACATCAACAATATGTGCACTTTTCTATTTCTCCATGTCAGAGATCCCCGTAAATCCACTCTCCTAAAGTAGAATACTTTAATAGCCTCCAGTTGTCCTCTCTTCTCCTTAACTCTAGCTTCAATGTCCTTCCTTCCATGAGCAAACTTCTTCGTGCACTTCAGCATCCACTACAATCCTTCCACGTGCTTTGACAACGAACACTCGATCAGTTCCACTTGATTCACTTCACTTATTCCAGCAACTCGAATCTCTCGCTACACAACGGGACTCGCGCTACCTTATTTTATGCTTTGCGAGACTCAACTTTTCCCGCTAGGCTCAAGCTCGATCCTCTCATGGTTAAGTTGGACCCTATTGTTGTTAAGCTGGACTTAAAACTCCTTGAGTTACTCATGTCAAGCTCATAACACACAACAATCATTAAACACACAAATTTGTCATTATCAAAATTAGAGAACTTGGTTCAACTCGACTCAACCTTAACAAACACATATAATAGGGTTGTATCGGGGAGAAAGTACATCGATAAGGCATGGATAATTTTTGGCCATGTGGTGCTAAATCCAGGGAATATGAACTTCACCATAAACTAACACCAACACAATTGATATTATAATCAACATAATAATCACAACCCAACCAAAGAATTAACACGTTATTCTTTTGTTGCTTCTTTTCTTCATCTTCACTTATTTTTTTCTTCTTTTTAGTCTAGTTTTTGGGTTATCGGGTCTGTCCGTTTTACGGTCCAGACTCACTAATGAAGCTCTTCGCGCTGCCATGGAGGATCAAACCCGGAGTGGTATGTCACACCACGGAGATCACATGCTCTTCCGACTATTGTGCTAGGAGCCACGCCCCCTTTATTTTTCCTTTATTTTTTTCTATGAAGAAGAAGGAAGAAAATCGATATAAACAACGTGATAAAACACTTTACAATCAAATATCATTGAACACCCATCAATCACACAACTCCCCCAAGCTTGTCCCACATTCGGATGAAGTAAACAAAAGCTCAATCCCCCGGATAGGCAGGATACAAACATATGCTCGAATTACTTTTGTGGAGCTATCAAAGAAAAATCTTTAAGGCTCAAAAGGGATACAAGAGGAGGAAATCAATATAAGGGTGGTCATGGATAGTATGGGCTCATGAAAAAATCAATGTCTCAATCAAATATAATGCATATTAGTCCTAATTGCAGGCTCGAAGAGATATAGAAGCCAGTTTTGGAGATAACAAGCAAAGAGAGATCCCACATGAAAAAAAATGAGGGGACTTATGCAATTGTAGTCCAAGAAAGGCCAACAAGCTCACTAGGACATTTATCTAGAGTATCGGTCCTAACGCATCTTAATCGATGTCCACATGCTCATGTCAATGTCAAAAGCTTGATCAATCATATCATGCTCATAATGCAATTGAAATATTAACAACCAAAGCATATTAAGAAGACTCATAGCACATGCACCATTATAAGTACCCACAGACAAATAAACAGGGTAATAATCCAACAATCAAATGGATATATGCAATATAATGCATGAGAAAAGAGAAAAGAAGGAATGAAGAGAATGAAAAAAAATAGGCAAACTCACACTAAAATGCAAACAGAGTCTACACATGAATTTATCTCTTCCCCAAACTTAAATCCTACACTGGTAATAGGAGCTTGTTATATGGTGTTAACTAGTGACTATTAGATTAGGTTTAGTGGTGTTTAGGTGCTTAACGTGTGGTATGCCCGAAATCCGGTTTGGAGTTCATTTATAGATTAGCGGGATGCTAGTAAGCGGTATCTAGTGGTTTTTTATGGAGATCCCGGTTGTGCTCACTTTTAGTGCATTCGGGATGAAGCTAGAGGAAGTATGCCACGCCTACACCCTTGGAGAAGCCGAGAGGCAAATACGAGCTGCCACAACGCTTGTAGAAGGTTGAAGTCCATCTCAGGAGAAGAAGTCACGACCAAGATGGAGCATCACGACCGATATTCAGCCTCAATTGAAGACGTCACAACCGAGACAGGTATGTCATGACCGTGACTTGGCCGCAGTTGAGGTGTCACGACCGAGAGCTTATGTCACGATTGTGACCATCCACATGACTGAGAACTGGAGAAAAATCCCGATCGTGACCCCTGTGTCACGATCATGATGCGGACACAGACGACCCATTATTGAATATCTAATCCGAGATTTTATTAGTTATTTCCACATCTTTTGATTTATTTGCATTTATTTTAATTCCCTTTTATTATAGACTATATAAGGCTTAGGAAATCAGGTTAGAATCATCTTTAAATCATCATTAATTCATCTTTTCATATACGTAGAATTCAGCAGCAGCCAAGAGAAAGCTTCCACCTTTGTTCCACTTTCACCCATCTTCCCTGGTTCGTTTTCCCATCATCATTCATATGTATTCATTGCTTTCAATGGATATGTCTGGCTAAGTTCATTATAGTTCACTCTTTAGGCTGAAGCCATTGTTCTAGGTTTGTTGTGAGAATTCTAACGCTTATGTTCTAAGTTTAATTTCAAGATTGTTTTATGATCTCTTGTGCTTTATTAGTATCATTGATTGATATTGATTTTATCTACGTTGCAAACTAGGTTGATTATTATCCATCATATTGCTAGGCTTGATAATTCGATTTGAAAAGTCTTGCCTTTAGGTAGCGAGCATAATTTGCATAGACTATTTGCGAGTGCTTATTGTGTAGAGATTATAAACCTGTGTCGAGTATCGGCGATTTGCCAATGGTATTGCATAGGCCTACTTATCTTTGATCTTCATGCTGTTGTGCTTTTCAATCTTGGGATTTCCTTGGTTATTGCATAATAAGGGTCTCGAGGACTATTTGGACTAGTTGCTATTTACGAACAAAGAGTAGGACAAAAGGATTAACCAATTCAGAATATAACTTAGTAGAATTCGATGATCAACATTCCAATTGAATAATGCGCTGATGCTAGAAGGAGTGAGCTTCATACCCATAATTGTTTACAACCCAACCAATATATCGCGTTCATACTTGCTTATTTTCTTAGTTATTAAGATCACATACAAAACCCCCCCAATTGTTACTACATGGTAGCATAATAGGAAATAAACTATCGTTCTGGATCTCTTGGGATTCGACCCCTATTTACTACTTTACTAGTGGATTCGTTAGTTGGGTATCTTTGATAGGCACAACGAATTTTAGCCTCATCAAATTTTGGCGTCGTTGCCGGGGAGCCAACTGTTATAGTTTATTTCTTTTTTGTGTTACTTCTTCAGTGTGGACCTATCTTATGGTCCACACTCACGAAACTGATCCAGATTTATTTGTTTACGATCCAGAGATAGAGAGGACGTTTTTGCATACTTTAAGGCAAGGTATTCACGACTTGGTGATTGACAACATGGCTGGAAATCAAACGCTGCGACAACTTACGGACCCAGACCTGGTGCAACAATACCTGGGAGTAACGCTGCCTGCCCTGAATGTTGGTGTTACGTTCGAGCTCAAGACTGGTTTCATCAATATGCTACCGAAATTTCATGGACTAGTTGGGGAAGACCCGATTATGCATCTGAGTGAGTTTCACAACATCTGTAGCTGCAGCAAGCCGAGTAACGTCATCGACGAGCAGATAAAGATGAGAGATTTTGGTCTTACGTTGAAAGACAGTACGCGACAATGGTACTATTTGCTACCCACAGGGAGTATCGACACTTGGGAGAAGCTACACAAAGCGTTCCTTAGATAGTATTTCCCGTCCAAAAAGGTTGTTGCTTTGATGAGAGCAATTGCTATGATGGATCAACATGATGACGAGTCACTGTACGACTATGTCGAGAGGTTCTCGAGATTATGTGCTACTTGATAATGAGAGAAGGCTAGTAGATGTTGCCTGTAACGGTAGTGTGCTGAATTTGACTCCTATCGAAGCCAGAGTCCGAATAAACGAAATAGCTGAAGGGACAAGGAGTTTTGGGAGGAAGTATACGAATAAAGGAGTCAATGTTGTGAGTTCCAGAGATCCTGGATGGAAGAGTGAGATCGTTGAGTTGAAAAGTATGATCAAGAGTATCACCCTTGGTAATCAGAAGCTAGCACGACTATGTGGCATATGCGCAGATGAGAGCCACCCTACTGACATGTGCCCGCAACTCCAGGACCCGACGAATGCTGAAGTTCACGCGGTGGGAGGCTTTGGACCTCCTAAGCCTTGCTACGACCAAAACAACAACTATAATCAGTGGGGCAATGATAACTTTGGTTTTAGGAGAAACGATCCGGTTGGTGGACAAAATCAAGGCTACTACCAGAATCAATACCAAAACAACCCCTACCGTGCTCCGTATCCGCCGCAAACAGAAGAGCCATCAACAAGGGAGATGCTGCAAACATTGACAAAGCACTTCACCGTGCATGTTCAAGCCACGGAGTCAAGCATAAGGAATCTAGAGAAGCAGGCCACACAGATAGCGGAGGCAGACAATAATTTAACACAGCAGAGCTCAGGCAAGTTACCGTCGCAAACGGTAGTAGCTCCGAGAGAAAATGTAAGTGCCATCATGATACGAAGTGGACGAAAACTTAACAAAAAGCTGGAAGAAGAGATGTTGCAGGAGGTAACTGGGCAGTTGTCACGACCGAGACACCAACATAACGATCGAGACTTTGCCCCAGTTGAAACATCACGATCAAGACAATTTATCAGGACCTAGATGACGGTGATTTGGTTCCTAAAAAGTTGACGAAGAAGGTCACGACCGTGACACTGTGTCACGATTGAGACTAAGCCCTAGTTTACACCATCACGATCGTGACAAACCATCTCGACCGAGACCCAGTGCTGATGTTCGTGACTCCAACCCGCAGAATGCCGACGACGATTATCAGGACAGAGGCGACTTCAAGTTAAGACAAGAAAACTATCTAAAGCCAAATTTTCCTCCGTTGCACTCCGAGAAACCATCTGCACCATTCCCAGAAGCCTTGAAAGACACGTGTAGACCTGCGAATGACAAGGAAATCTTCAAAACATTTAGTAAATGTGAGGTAAACATCCCTCTGCTTAAACTCGTCAAAAGTGTTCCTCGCTATGCTAAGTCCTTGAAGGAGCTCTACACCATGAAGAGGAACCAGAAGCTGAAAGGGAAACAAAAGGTGCGGGTAAGCGAGAGAGTTTCTGCAGCCATCCAGCAGAAGATAGAAACTAAGTGCTCGGATCCAGGTATGGTTAGTATTACATGTACTATTGGTAAGACTAAGATTGATAGGGCCATGCTAGATTTGGGTGCTTCTATTAATATTCTGTCGTATTCATTATACAAGTTGCTAGGACTAGGACCCCTGAATGAAACAGGAATTGTAATTTAGCTATCTGACAGGTCGGTTTACTTGAAAGGGGTAGTCGAAGATGTGTTAGTTATGGTGGATAATCTTATATTTCCTGCGGATTTCTATGTGTTGGATATGAATCATGATGTGCAGGCTACACCTATCCTTCTGGGTAGACCCTTTATGAGGACAACCAAAACTAAGTTAGATCTAG
Source organism: Phyllobates terribilis (assembly GCF_046119375.1). Lineage (NCBI taxonomy): Eukaryota > Metazoa > Chordata > Amphibia > Anura > Dendrobatidae > Phyllobates > Phyllobates terribilis. Next base: position 5,656 of record NW_027369177.1, read on the forward strand.
ACACCGGGGCGCTTACACTTGAGTTTGATGGGGATGTTGTTAGTTTTAACATATATGAAGCTATGACGCAACCCCAGGATGATAACTCGGTATTTTCTATTAATGAGGTTATTAAAACCCCCGAACTATGTTCGGATGCACTGCGTGCCCCGCCCCCTAATTCCTCTTTGGGCAGTAGCCCCACCTCTCTAACCCCACAGGGCGAGAAACCTGCTAGTACTGTTGTGTAGGTTACGAAGAAAGCATGTGCACGGCCCCAAGTTAAGTCTAAGTGTGGGGAAAGTAAAAAGAAAAAGGTAAAGTAAAGGTGGAGAGTCGCAGAGGTGAATGGTCTAAGGTTCAAACCTTTCCATAACTGGTTCATACAAGAGATTCTGAAATCGGAGGTTCCAAAGGGACCGAAGGACGCTGGTTGAATCATTCTACGTCGTGCCACGACGATAACTAAGACGCTGATCGGGAGGCAACCCGAGGGAGCATTACTAACTTTTCTCCCATTATTCTGTTTTGTTTTTGTTTTCTTTTATAGTGAATAGCGGGACCAGGATAAGGAGGTCATCGGAGGAGGAAAAACGCCGATCACATGCCACAGCTACTCGTGTCACGATCGTGACACTATGTCACGGTCGTGATGGGGTCGACCATTGGCCCCCTTTGCTCCTCACGACCGAGATAGCACCACAACATTCCACGGTTCTTCTTCCTCTTCCCTTTTTATAGTGTCCTCTTTTGCTGCATTGAGGACAATGCGCGATTCAAGTGTGGGGAGAGGAGTTGACTTGTCGAGGTGTTTTCTGCTGATGTTTTTGGTGCTTTGCTATTCTGCTGTTTTTATGTTTTTGAGTCTATGCTGATGTGTTTTGTTGTTTTTCCATCTATCGAGTCCGTACCGGATATTTCTTGAACCTTTTCTTTTATTAGTATTAAAAAGAAAAGAAAAAATCAGAAAAACCCGAGGAGAGTAAGAAGTGATTGGATCAAAAAGGGGGGCTCCAAAAAAAACAAAAAAAAACGAAAGAACCAGGCAAGTAAAAATGGATAAAAAGGAAAAGGTGAGTGCTTGAAAATAAAGAAAGAAAAGAAAAATAGTTCCTACCACTTTAGAATTTTGGTGAAAACCCGAAAGGGCGCAAGGATTATATTGTTTGTGATTATTTGATTGATTGCATCATTTATTGGCGTCAGAGACATAAGAAGGGAGTTGAAGGATTGTCTCGGGTTTTAGGATTCACCAAGGAGGGATAGGAAGTTAGTAATTAGCTTTTTATTCTTCTGTTTTTGAGCTTATTGACATCCATACTTCGCATGCTCATCCTTTCACTATTTCATTAGATTTATTACACATTATTGGCGTTGTATTAGATTCTAGGATTAGATTTCTATTTCTTGGATTTGGATTTGGATGCGTATTGTTGTGGTTGTGCTATGCAGATTTCTTGATTAGGATTGGTGGTTGTGATGTATGGTTTGATTACATTGATTAGTGGTTTAGGACATTAATTGAAGAGGAGGTATGAGAAGTGTATAAGCGAGTGGGAGACTCGATTTTTATCTTCATTATCATTATATATGTACCCTTACCCTTATAGGAGATTAGGAGTCCACTTGTGCTTTATTGCGCATCACTTGGTTCGATTTGATTATTGTTATGGAGTGGTGACATATGAAATGGAGACATAAGGAGGGATTTGGGTAGGTCATCTCGAAGAGATAAGAAGATAGATCGGAGTTAGGTTAGTGTTCGTTTACACTTGGAGTTTGAAGTATAGCTGGTAGCAAACTGTCTCTACACTTACTGCAGATCTTTGTGCTTATAGGAGGAGTGAGTTTTATTTTGCTTACTCGAGGACGATCAAGGTTTAAGTGTGGGGAAGTTTGATAGGAGCTTGTTATATGGTGTTAACTAGCGACTATTAGATTAGGTTTAGTGGTGTTTAGGTGCTTAACGAGTGGTATGCCCGGAATCCGGTTTGGAGTTCATTTATGGATTAGCGGGATGCTCCTAAGCGGTATTTAGTGGTTTTATTATGGAGATCCCGGTTGTGCTCACTTTTAGTGCATTTGGGATGGACCTAGAGGAAGTATGCCACGCCTACACCCTAGGCGAAGCCGAGAGGCGAAGCTGAGCTGCCTCAACGCTTGTAGAAGATTGAAGTCCATCTCAGGAGAAGAAGTCACGACCGAGATGGAGCATCACGACCGAGATTCAACCTCAGTTGAAGACGTCACAACCGAGACAGGTATGTCACGACCGTGACTTGGCCGCAGTTGAGGTGTCACGACCGAGAGCCTATGTCACGATCGTGACCATCCACAGGACTGAGAACTGTAGCAAAATCACGATCGTGACGCGGACACGGACGAACCATTATTGAAGATCTGATCCGAGATTTTATTAGTTATTTCCACATCTTTTGATTTATTTGCATTTATTTTAATTCACTTTTATTAGAGACTATATAAGGCTTAGGAAATTAGGTTAAAATCATCTTTAAATCATCATTCATTCATCTTTTCATTTACGTAGAATTCAGCAGCAGCCAAGAGAAAGCTTCCACCTTTGTTCCACTTTCACCATCTTCCCTGGTTTGTTTTACCATCATCATTCATATGTATTCATTGCTTTCGATGGCTATGTCTGGCTAAGTTCATTATAGTTCACTCTTTAGGATGAAGCCATTGTTATAGGTTTGTTGTGAGAATTCTAACGCTTATGTTCTAAGTTTAATTTCAAGATTGTTTTATGATCTCTTGTGCTTTATTTGTATCATTGATTGATCTTGATTTTATCTAGGTTGCAAACTAGGTTGATTGTTATCCATCATATTGCTAGGCTTGATAATTCGATTTGAAAAGTCTTGTCTTTAGGTAGCGAACATAATTTGCATCGACTATTTGCGAGTGCTTATTGTGTAGAGATTATAAACCTGTGTCGAGTATCGGCAATTTGCCAATGGTATTGCATAGGCCTACTTATCTTTGATCTTCATGCTGTTGTGCTTTTGAATCTTGGGATTTCCTTGGTTATTGCATAATAAGGGTCTCTAGGACTATTTGGACTAGTTGCTATTTACGAACAAAGAGTAGGACAACCGGATTAACCAATTCAGAATATAAGTTAGTAGAATTCGATGATCAACATTCCAATTGAATAATGCGCTGATGCTAGAAGGAGTGAGCTTCATACCCATAATTATATACAACCCAACCAATATATCGCTTTCATACTTGCTTATTTTCTTAGTTATTAAGATCACATACAAACCCCCCCCCCCCCAATTGTTACTACTTGGTAGCATAATAGGAAATAAACTATCGTTCTGGCATTCTTGGGATTCGACCCCTGCTTGTCACTTTACTAGTGGATTCGTTAGTTGGGTATCTTTGATAGGCACAACGACTTTTAGCCTCATCAACTGGCCAAATGTAGAGAAAAAGAAACTCACTAAGCAAATCAGGCTTTCGGACATCTTTACATTAAGCACCAAGTAACAATAGAAATCATAGGCGATGGGTTACAATAAGAGGGAGGAGGTAGCTGTTTTTTGTTTAAATTTTACATGAAACAGAAACACAAAAAATCAAAGAGAAAATAATGACGTAGACATACCAATAGATATAATAACTAATATTTACAATTGGTTCCCGACAACGGCGCCAAAAAGTTGATGTGGCTAAAACCTACCCGCAAGTGTACGGGTCATCTGTTGTAATCAAGTTTTGATCCACAAAGACCATTGTAATATTAATTGAAATAACTACTAGTGTGCTAGGCCGCAAAATATGGATATGGGAAAAATCTAACAAAGCTACCAAATTAAACAAACAAAGAGAGATAGAAGATACGGGATAAAGGTGTCTAAGGTTAAGGATCACCTTAACAATGCTTCAATAGATAAAATCAACTCCGTCTCAATCTAGTCTAATTATTGAAGGTAAGTCATCTAAGGTAATTCACTAACTATTTTTAGACGATAGTAAATGTGGCCAAACTAGACTAGCAATCACTGTCACGCAAAACTAATCTATTAAAACCCATTAGGCACTTAGAGTCTAGATATAAACAGAAATAACATCCGCTTTCACACTCAGCTAAATCAACCTAAACCTAGAATATCTATCACGACTTAGTATCCTCAAGAGTTATTAAGTTTCTCTCTAACAAATAACACTCAGGTTCGAATCCTAGGATTCCGATAAAAGCTATCACCTTTTAGTCTCAAACCTCTACATGATTACATATTATCGTTATCACTTTTCAGTTTCAAACTCTAATATGATCCATTTAGCCTAAGTTAAAATGGTCATAAAGTATCTAAGAACAAATCAATAATTAAGATCAATTATATCTAAATTGACATTGTCTAGATCACCATAAGCTTAGAACTCGAAGTTTAGCCAAGCATGATCTAATATATCAATAGACTTAGAGTAGCCATCAATTTTTATGGATTATCCAATAAAGACTGGAGATAAAACTAATTCTCAATAATACAATAATCCAAATTGACAAAAGGCTAGAACGATAATACCAATCTTCAAATCAAATTAGCATAGAAACTCCGTCTTGAAGTTCAATCCCACAGCCGTCCAAAAAGGACGAACTGTTTTCTTCTCTCCAACATCAAATAAACCAAAAAAACTCCAGCCTAAAGCTCTAAGAAGAGATGTCTATTGTAACATTCAACACCTAATTTAAAACAAAGCTAAACCACCTCAAATACTGTAACACCCTTGACTCATAGCCCCCCACCCCCACCCAAATAAGTAATACCCAAAGTCATTCAACTTTTGAACCTAATTAATCTCCTCTTAATTGATTTGTGTGCCCAATTTATCATACGGCCCACCATTTACTTTGTCCAATGCATCATCAAGTGGACTGACTCTTCAAATTGCAACCCATAAGTCATCAACTCCATGAAATTCAAGTGGGTCATCAAGGAATCCAATCCAATATGTTCCGTAATAAGCCTCTTCAAAAGTCTTGTATTAATTTATCCAGAAGTACCTGAAATTTATAAAATCATGAGTATAGATTCCGAATACAAGGTAATATGAAATTATCTATAAAATATGCATTCAAATGACCTAATCTAATATGCAACTAGACTCCTAAAATATGTACAAAATAGTCGCTACCACTTTGTTTCTACGTCCTCCACATATCCTTTAGCATATCATGTATTATAATTTCCCATAAATCTTTGAACTAAGGGTTACATTATCCCATCATCTTTGTAGTGTTCCGAATCCCATGAATAACTGGAAATGACTTTGATTCGCAATATCCTAAATCAAATACCTGACGAATGTTTCAATCTATGTGTACTCTCAGACTCAAAAAACAGGAAAAAGATGAGGAGGAAAGATATGTTATTGAAAATCAGCATCTGTTTTTTTCTGGTTCTTGGGTATCATGCCCGTCCATTTTAAAGATCCAAACCCACTAATCCCCTCAACATGGATAGGCCTAGGGGATGGGCACCTAGATATGGTAAATGAAGCTTTCTCGCGTGGTCGTGGAGGATCGAACCCGGGGTGAAACTTTCGCACCACGGAGGTCGCATGCTCTTTCAACCACTGCGATAGGAGCCCCGCCCCCAATCAACATATGTTTACTATGAGAGGAGGAGGATGCTTTTATAAAGCATTATTGGAAGTGGTAGAGTTAATGGGCTTTTTATTTGATAAATTTATTTTTTAATAAATTAAAGTGGGTATCCGATCCGATTACCATTGGCGTGCCAGTCCAAAAAGATAGAGGCCAACTCAATCTGACCTAAGCTCAACCCGACCCACACAACCAACTAGTCGATCAGATTCGTGACCCGACTTGACTCAACTTGTTGTGCGCATGGGTGTGATCTTGATGACTACAACCTTAGTAGTCCAACTCCTTATCCCCCTCCAATTACATGGTAATGTTCTTTAAGCATCTAACTTTGAAATTCCATTTCTGATTCACACGAAATTCTTTCTATACATGTGATTATACCATATTGAAGTGCTCACTGAGACATTTATAATGTATCTGTTATCCTATCCCCTCTAAAATAAATTATTCGAAATTGTAATATAAGAAAGCAAAAGAATTCCAACGGAACCCCTTATGTTGTATGTATACGGACATATGTATGCATGCACTCGGACACTAGCTAGGATCGATAGATACGCCCTAAATATAGGCATGCTTTATCCCCACTACGCATTAGATTAATCTATACACCATATATCCATGCAAGGTAGCTAGACTTCTATAAATACCCTTCTACATTGCCCACGATACTCAAAAACACTGAGTAGGAGAAACTAATAATTGGTAAAATTCTCATACATTGCGCATGCAGAAGCTCGATTATTAAGATATATTAAGATTTAAGCATGCGATCAAATATAAGCTCGATTGAAACGTCGTCGGATGGGGCATGGCAAGGGGACAACCCTCTCAACTTCGCCTTCCCTCTGTTGATCGTACAAACCGTGTTAGTCCTTGTCGTCAGCCGTCTCCTCACCTTCTTCCTTAAGCCCTTCCGCCAGCCTAAAGTCGTTGCCGAGATCCTAGTAAGCTTTTCATCAATATTATTCCTATCAATTTATCATTTCATGCTCATCCATTAGCCTAGCCTGCACAAACATACGCAAATATGATGCACAAATACGTTCAACCAACCATACATAAGTTATACTTTAAGTTCATGACTTTGTATATATAGTGGGCTTTGACATGATATCAAACCGGTTTCAAACAAATTGATACGTCCCCTGCAATCGTTTAACCGAACTTTGACATGATAACAAACCGGTTTCAATTATGAGTTCTTGACAAGTTGGATTTGTATCAGCCTATTGATGTTGGATCTGCTAGCCTTGACGTGTACCAAAACAAAAACAGTTGTCAATTAAAATGGTGTGTGGATAGATTAATTACTCTTTCTATCTGTGAAATTCACTATATTTTTTATATTTTTTATATTGAAAATCGAAAAAGAAAATCCTCCTTAACTAAAATACAATCCCGCATTATTGTTTATTTTTTTAATAAGGGTAAACATTGGGACCCCTTCTACAGGCGATCTCGTTCCATTACTAATGGAACAGATCTCTCAGCCATTTATTATAACCACAGGATCGAACCTGGGCAAATGACAACCACCAAGCCAAAGTGGCTTCGGCACAATCCCGCATTATTATTTTTATAATGTTTACAAAGCAGTGAAATCCACTAGACATATATACTGAATTCACACCCATAAAATTTAACAAGTAGGGTCTATGGTCAAAATACTAAAACCTGTAACATTTATTTAAAATTAAACCAAAGGTGCGTATAACACAAACGCATAGTCGCAAATCGATCAACCCAAAATACAATCAATGTCATTTAACTCCAAATTAATATCATAACTTTATATATTAGAGTTTAATATCGATTAAGTTCATGAGAGATGGATTTATATTATAACGTACAATCATACGCGTGCTTGCGTTACAGGGTGGTATATTGTTGGGTCCCTCGGCACTAGGTCGGAACAAGTATTTGTTGCACCTGATCTTCCCGGCATGGAGCACGCCCATACTCGAGTCAGTGGCGAGCATCGGCCTCCTCTTCTTCCTCTTCCTCGTCGGCCTCGAGCTCGACCTAAGCTCAATCCATAGGACCGGCAAGCGCGCCTTTCTCATCGCATTCGCCGGTATCTCCCTCCCGTTCGGCTTAAGTGCCATTCTCACCTTCGTACTACACAGAACCGAGCCCACTCGGGCCCAGTACGGACAGACCCTAGTCTTCATGGGTGTGTCTCTCTCGATCACCGCCTTCCCCGTCCTGGCTCGCATCCTGGCCGAGCTCAAGCTCCTCACCACCCAAGTCGGAGAGACTGCCATGGCAGCCGCTGCCTTCAACGATGTCGTGGCCTGGGTCCTCTTAGCCTTAGCCATTGCCATAACGGGCCATGATGGGCCCGGGTCGACCCACAAGAGCCCGATTACCCCCATCTGGGTCCTGGCCTCCGGGATCGCCTTCGTGGGCTTCATGATGGTGGCAGTCCGGCCCGCCATGGGCTTTGTGGCACGGAAATGCTCCTCGCCTGGCCATGACATGGTGGATGAGGCCTACATAGGGCTAACACTAGGTGGGGTGATGGTTTCAGGTCTCGTGACGGATCTTATAGGGATCCATTCGATATTCGGGGCGTTCGTATTCGGGCTGACAATCCCGACTCGAGGGGCGTTCGCCGGGAGGCTGATAAGGAGGATAGAGGACTTCGTATCGGTGTTGTTGCTGCCTTTATATTTCGCCTCCAGCGGGCTGAAAACCGACCTCGCCAAGATAAGCGGCGGCGGGGCGTGGGGTATTCTGGCGTTGGTCATATCCATGGCGTGCGCTGGGAAGATACTCGGGACATTCGCGGTGGCGATGCTTTGTATGATTCCGGCCAGAGATTCGTTGGCACTCGGCGTTCTGATGAACACCAAGGGGCTCGTCGAGCTCATTGTTCTCAACATTGGCAGGGAGAAGAAAGTTAGCTTACTTTATCTATATATACTTTGACTATTAATATATAGGTATATTTTAAGAATACGTGATAAACATTTCTAACTCAGATATTAAATTTTAAAAACAAATTATTAATCTTTAGACCCTTAATTACACCCTTAGAACTTTTAAAGAAAATCTTAATACAATAATCTTCGATGTAAACTTAATACTCCTTCCGTCTGACAATATAAGCCTTTAGAACATTTCAAATAAAAAATAATAATATTTTTTATGTAAAAAATACCCCTAAAATTTTTACGTCTTAGTATATTTATTTCTGTATTTAATAAACTTTGATTTTTTTACTAGAATTAGTCAATATCAATAATTTGGAAGCTCTAAGATGCTGACAATCTTTTAAAAACCAATCTTTTAATTAAAGATAGTTATATGAATTTTTCTTAAGATATGCATATAAAAAATACTTATAACACCAATAATATAAGATGAAGGGAGTATTATAATTTAAATATAACATTACTAGCATATATCCCGGCCATGCACAGGAATATTTTAATATATAAACTATAAATAGTTTTTTTTATTAGAGAGTTTATCATAGATGTCATATTTGATTAAGTTGTGAGATTTAATGAGATGATAAATAATTATTAAATAATACAAATAGTGCAAATTGATATAATTTTCATTAGCACTTTTCTATGTTTTTTAATTAGAAGATGATTTTTTAATTACTTTATACTATACTATCATAGGATAAGAGAGATTTAGAAGATGTAGTTTTCAAATAAACTAAACTAAACTAAAATCTTATAAATAAACAATATTATATTATACTATTATAAGATAAGAGAGATTTTAGGAAATATAATTTGATATTATATTGTATTATCATAAGATAAGAGATATTTTAGGAGATATGATTATATAATATAATAAAATAAAATATATTAAACTTTTACATGGTCGGGCCATGCATAGAAAATAATATTTATATATTAAATAATATTTTATAAATTCTTCTGCACGTTTTTATAATATATATTTTAACATTATATACATGATTTATAAATATTATTTTATAAATCATGTATATAATTGATAAATTGTTTATTTGTAAATCACTATTATTTTAATATATTAAATCATTCTTATTAATTTGTTAAATAAAATTATTTTTATTAACAATTCTAGTGTATATCATATATGTTTTATATATTTTATCTATATCTCCTATAATAGGCGATATAAATCATTTTTTATATTCTAGTGTATTATAAAATGGTGCATACTTGTTGATGATAGCCAAAATTATTTATTTTTATTTATTATAAAATATCTAAATAATTTATTATAAAATATTATATATTATTTATTTTTATTTATTAAAAAATCAAAATTATATCTCCTATTTTATAATATTATTTTTGTAATATTATTTTATAGAATTATTTATAAAAATAATTCTTCTACAATTGAATATATATAATCAGATAGTAAAATAATATTTTATAAAATCTATAAATACAATAAATAAATCAAAATAAATAAGAGATATGATTTTATAGATATACGCTAGATTTTATAAAATCTCTTATTAAATAGAAAATCGGTAAAGAATAAGATTTCATAAGATTTGATTAGTATATAAATAAGAAGACGTTTCGAGTGCGGACTGTGCGGACTGTGCACTTTTCAGCATATTATTGGTGCACTTCAAGTACATTATCAAGTGTACTACTAGTGCACTCTTTCAGTGCACTACTGGTGCACTTCTTGGTGTACTAAGGTGCACTCCCCAGTAGTGCACTGGTGCACTACTGGGTGTACTGAGGTGCACTCATCAGTGTACTAAGGTACACCCCCAATTGTACTCTGGTGCACTTCTCGGTAGTGCACTACCAGGTGCACTCTACGGTAGTACACTGGTGCACTTTGTAGTAGTGCACTGGTGCACTATCCAGTAATATACTGGTGCACTATAACACTCCGCACAGTCCGCACTGAAAAAAAGTCTGTACCCGATCAGCCCTCTATAAATAATATATCCAAATGATAAAGAAAGAAAAAACTAAAATATTAATAAAGAGGAAAGAGATTAGTATGACAAATAGAAGACTGACAAATAAACAATTATGGGTCTAATCTCTTAAAAATACTTGAAATATTTTAGCTTTAATATATATTAAGATTGTTTTTACTTGGTAACACTTCGTTACGGTCGTAGTAAAATTTAAAATTGTTAATTATGACCTTAATTTTTTTTAAATATAAGCCCGAAATAAACGGTTTGTTTTTTATTTCTAAGAGGATTTCAAGGGATTGAAATCCCACTTTTCATAATTTGTTGTTAAGCATTTTTTTCTTTCAAAATCTTCAAAAAAAATCTTCTTTACAACCTATATCGAAATTACACGATATGCAAGTTTCTGAACATTAAATATACACGATATGTAAAACCTATATTGAACTTACATGATATGCAAGTTTCTGAACATTAAATATACACAATATGTAACAATATTCAAATCTTGTAAATAGAAACTATGTGATTATCATATACATACATTATATGAATAGCAACAACTTCAATATCTAAAAAATAAGGAATATATTGATAACACATATCATTTACTACTTTGTGCATACCAATTCATAATTTTTACACATCAATATATTGCTTAATTCTTTAATTCAACTGTCATATTCCTCTACTCGTTTTACTATAAAAATTATTTAACCTGAGCACCCCTCTGTACATATATTTAAAGTACTATATGCATGTAATTTGTTTTGTTTATATGCATGAAATTTTTATTTACACGATCATTCTAAAAGACTTAACCACAAATAGTTATAGACGTGCATTTATAACACGTCAGTATTTGATGTGTAATATAGGCAAAACTATATATATAATTCGTGAATGTTCTATTGTCCCCGCACATAAAAAAACATTAACTGTTACATATAGTTTTAATTATCGAAAGTACAGGGACATATATGCATGAATTTATAATCAAGAATAATGTGATTTAACTTTATTAAAGTTGTACGTAATTAATCATATCGAATATATTTATACACCATGCACCACCACCTCTATTGGGCACTTAGCTGCAAAGTAATACAATAAAACATATGTTTAGAAGCACTCCCTCAAAAAATATATGTTTAGAGACAGGGGAAATGGTTCGTGAAGAAAAAAGTTGTGTTAGTCAAGTATCATGCCACTAATCTTTAGTCAGAATATTATATGTCAAGAAGATGATCTCTAGAGATCATTATGAGAACAATAGAATGTAGAAGTGGTGGACTTCATAAATTGATATCACACACTTTCGGAGAATCTGCCTAAACGTCATCGTGAACAATCGGTTTTGTCTTATTCCCTTCGTCTAAAATTATTTTTTTTATATCTAATAGAAATATTTTTTCTTCTTTAGAAATTAGTGAATAAGTGGTAATATTATTAATTTTTTATAGTTAAAATAATAGGTCTAATTTAAAAGTTGTTTTTTAATTTATGTATATACTTGTAAAATGACAAGTCTTTCCAAACGGATGAGGTATTTGTTTATTTCTTGTGTAAGGTATAAACATAATGATTGTCGATCATACAGGTTTTGGATGACGAGATATTTGCTATACTTGTTTTGATGGCACTATTCACAACCTTCATGACAACTCCGGCCGTTATGGCCATCTATAAACCGAACCGGGTTCAGTCTTTGCATTCGGATGTTCAAGAATATGAAGAAGACGACTCCGTCCGTGTCATCTCTTGCGTTCATGGATCGAGTGATGTACCCTCCATAATCAACCTTATCGAGCTAATAAGCGGTACCAAGAATTCGTCTTCTTGAAGCTTTATGCTCTCCACCTTGTGGAGCTGACCGACCGATCCTCCTCCATAGTAATGGTGCACCGTGCAAGGAGGAACGGTAAGCCTTTTGTCAATTGTTGTCTAAGGCAGGAAAAACACCTAAGCCAGATGGTTGGTCACGCGTTTGAGGCTTACACAAAAGGCGCTCAAAAAACGTTTGAGGTTCATCCAGTTACGACCATATCAGACTTGCCTACAATGCACGAGGACATATGCCATGTGGCAAAAAACAAAAGAGCTAACATAATCATCCTTCCTTTTCACAAGCAATGGAGAGGAAAGGATGGAGAAGAAGAAGAGATGGATGACTTAGGATACGGTTGGAGGATGGTAAACCAAAGGATCCTGCATGATGCACCTTGTTCAGTTGCGCTATTTGTTGATCGAGGTTTTGATGGGTGTGATCCAACACAAAAGGTTTGTGTGTTGTTCTTTGGAGGATCAGATGATCGCCATGCTTTGGATCTGGCTGGAAAGATTTCAGAGAAATCAACGGCTAGGGTGACCGTTGTACGGTTTATTGAGAGCCATGAGTTTGAAATCAACGCCCAAATACAACATCCTTTACAAGAGATTTGTGGGCAAAGGAGTTGTATGATCAAAGCTGAAATACAGGTATGTTGGGGGGAGAATGTATGATTTTAGTATACAATGACCCCAAATATTATTGAATTAAGCCAAATTAACCCAATTGATAGAACTTCTAAAAGACAATAACACTGTGTACTTAAAGGGTATGTTGAAATTAACTTTACGTTATAAAAAATTCCGCATGCGAACCTCACTACCCAAATCATGAACTTATAGAGTATTAGTTTGTGAAATTTAAATTATAAAAAAATTGAATTGTTTACAATTTATCACTGTCTCACTTTTCCATTATATTATTTTTTTTCAATAAGTTCATAAATTAACTTTTTGTTTGTTATTTGGATAGCGATATTCGACTGACAAGTTTGTACGACTTAAGGTTTGAATTCAAAAGAATCTAAATTTTGTACTTAATAGCTTCAAATTAAAATTTTTGCTTTATAACCCTTGCAATAGTATAATGTAAGATAATTAGATAAACCTCTATTAAAAATTTTGCGGTTGTGTATTAGGCGGAGGATGAGGAAGCTTTGGAGGAGTTTAATAAGAGGTGGAGCATTTCAACAGAATACATAGAGAGGACCATTGGGGAGAATGTGATAGTGCAAGTTATCGAGGTAGGGAAAACTGGAGCCTATGATCTTATTATAACGGGCAAGGGTTCGATTCCTTCCATTGACATTGTAGATCGACAAAATGAGTACCCGGAACTGGGTGCAGTAGGAGGATTCTTGGCATCGTCAAGCCATGGCATTGTGCCCTCCATTCTTGTGGTGCAACATCACGATGGCCTTGCCTCGGACGATGAGGCTCTAGCAGCTGGGTCAAAAATGGTTGAGAAAGTTAGGGGTGAAATTGCGGTAGTTTGATTTGAATGGAGGTAGTGCTATGGATTGAGTATGGCTATGTTACTTAACAGAACAACTTTATTTTAGCTGGAGAAGATTTCAAAAATCACTTCTGGTTAGCAATTAACTAGTGTATTGTGTATGTATATGTGCAATAATGCCGATTTTCTAGCTTCCTTCGCTCTTTTTTACGTTGGACTTTTGCGTTTTAGTTGTTACGCTCGACAAGGTGACGCTTTAATACTTGATGTTGAGGGGGACCGGACAACATCCGTCCTTTGACGATGTAGCTGTTTTAGGGCAAAAAGCGTGACCCGATGATCAAACTTAATTGCCTAAATATGAGATCTGACTATTGAACAATAAGCTTTGAGAATGAATTTTTCTTGATTTGGGAAGCTGATTACAAGAGTAATGAATCACAAGGTAAAAAGTGACAATGTTGTTCAGATCGTGTTCCTGGATTATCAGAATAGCTCATCCTTATGGTGGAGCGGCCCACGATCTGCACGCATCAGTTTGTTGGAGAGGATCTTAGAGGGTGGGGTGCACAAGGAAACTGCTTGATCCGTTCCGCATAAACTACCTTCGCTATGGGCCGATTGCTTCACCTTGGACGAAGCCCAATAACCGAGGCCCAACAATAGCTCCAAGTAAAATTACTAGAGTTAACCGGTAGGAATTTTACTTTTACTGATCGAGATGTACACGTGTACATGGATGACCTTTCACGTTCTCCAATCGCTTTGCCCAAGATTCTCTTTAAATGCATGATTTGACGACTCTGCAAACCTCACCTCTCCCCTTTCGTCTCTCCGACTAAGGTAAGGTTTTTCAATCTCTTTCTTCTTTGAATTTTCTTACCGTTCCAATTTCTTGCTCTTATCCAATGGACTCTGCTACCACTACTGATTCCTCCGGTGAGTCCTCTCCTCCTCGAATCGTGACTTATGTGCCTCGCGGAAGGACGCCCGATTCAGCTGCTTCCCAGGAGGAGTTTTGTTCAGTGCTTCTGAAGCAAGCGTTACTATCTCGACGGAGGGATCTGAGGAAGAAACGTCCTCTCCTGAAGTAGTGTGCAGGGGCTCTTTGAGTTCGAGCGCTGGGATACTGGACAATACTTTAACACATGAGGAACTGGAGAAACTGTTGGTAACTTCTCGCTTCCCGCCATCGACGGTTGCTAGACTTCCCCGCCTAGATGAGAGGGAAAATTTTGTTGTATCGGACAGTGTGTGCCTTTATTGCTATCCGTTCACCATCGGCATGACAATGCCCTTCTCTAGACTAGTTCAAGATGCTCTGAAGAATTAGGGACTCACTCCTGCACAGATAATGTCGTCGGGATGGCGCCTGCTTTGCATGCTCGACCGACTGAATGATCGTTACCTTGAGCTTAACTTCGATTCTGCTGTGTTAGACTACTGGTATTACCCTCTTAGTCTTTGTCCCAGGCAGTTCTTCTTTAGGGCTTGCCCAAATTGTGTTCCTATTATTCAAAAACTCAACGCAAACGACAAGAACTGACGCCAACAGTAATTCTTCGCCGAGGTCGGTTCGTTGGGGTCAGGAGAGGACTGTTCATACATGAGGAATAAGTGGTTGAAATCTGGTACGTGTTCGTTCCCTTAATGTTTTTCTTCATTCAAGATGTTAATCTCACTCTTCTTTCCTTGCAGTGTTTTGCAATGGAGAGAAGGATATCGATCCACCATTGGAGGAAAATATCAAGGCGAACGAGGATATTCCTATGGAACACTGAACCTTCAAAAACACAACCGTTATGAATGATCTTCCCCTGTACTTGAATCCGACGATGACATCTCCCACTAAATGTAAGTATTTTTCAATCGTGCTTACCTTTCCCATACAAAAATTGTTTTGATTGGTACTTTGAATCGTGAACACGTGGTTGGATCACAACTGTCACCACCCGCTCAGGAAGAGGTTCTGTCGTGAACTCTTTCAAGACTTTGATGGCTCTTAAAGGCAAGGCGAAGGATGAACCATCGATGGCTCCTCCCCCAGCTCCCAAGGATAAGACTAAGAAGAGAAAGGCCTCCTAGGTCCTTGACTCGGCGAAGCCCCTGGCTCCTGGTACTTTAATGCTGCACCAGGTTTTTTCATCCATGCTTATTCCGGACGTGACTGAGAAAATGAATTTTGAGGAAAATATTGAGGCAGCCTTTACGACCTCTTGGACGGTATGTTGGTTTTCTTTGTCCTTCGCTTGTTTACGTGTAGTTGTGTAATGCTATGTCTTACTTTGTTTTCTACAGGCTCTGCAGAACCTTCGGTCCAGTCAACTGAAGATGAAAAAGTATACATCAGATGCAAATGCCTGGATAGACAAGACCAATGAACGAATTAGCGCCCTGGAGACTGAGCTGGCCAATGTCTGAAGCAGGTTGAAGGTTGTTGAAGGGGAGAGTTCGACTAAGATTGCTCGCGTGGATAAGGAAGCCGCTGCCAAGATTGCCCAGCTTGAGGAGAAATTGCGAAAGTCTGACAAAGAAGGAGGAGAAGTTGCTCTAGAGATTAGTACTTTTTATCGCAAGCTGTGCAAGCTGTCTAAGGTCGATATGATGGGTGGAGGAGTTTTCTACGGGGAAGCATGATGAATGGGATGCGCTTCAAGACGAAAGGAGTTTGAAGAGGAGTACCCCAACGACTGCCCCCACTCAGAGTTCCTTCAGAAGGCTGGCTTGGCGTACTCTAGCGGTGACGAAGAAATGGAAAGCTCTGGCCACAACGACGACGCAGATGGTGCCAACGTGAATCAAGTGTCATCTTATGATTCAACGAAGGACAAGTGATTTCACCCCTCATTCCCTCTTCATGTTGTCTGTTTATGCTCTTTGGTTATTGACTATCGTACTATGAATGTTGTACCCTTCTTGGTGGAGGTTAACTTCTGGTTTGGCGACCCATGTGCCACAGACTCTTTAATTGGTTCGTCAAGGGACAAACCATCTTTTGGTATATTGTCTGTGTTTCATTTGGTGATTGTGTCTTTTCTTTCGTTCATCCCTGAAAAAGGGGGCTTGCAAAACGAGAGAAAACCACCATAAAGCCTTGTGTTAATTATTGCATATAGGATTTGTTGCTTGAGCATGTAATGTCGACCGTTCCTTGTGGAAAGTACAAGGTGAGCGGTGTGCCGACGTGCCGATTCTGCTCCATCCCCGTCGAGATAGAAACGAGAACTTGTAAAGTGTATGTGTCAGTTGCAACTTGTAAGAGTGTTACCCAAGGGGAAAGTATTTAGGATAGGCCGTTATTGTATAGGAGGTTTGGTTTAGTACTGACCTTATATAGAGTATAAGGTTCGCGGTGTAAGACATGGCAAACTCCGTTTGTAAACCCTTGTGAAATGATCGATTGTGTATGTAATGTGTATAGAGCTCGTATAAGTGAAGAAAGCGTGGATCCACGAAGAAGGTCTTCTCGCATGAGGTGTTACCTACTAGAAAGTAAATGAAAAAGGACAAAAACCTTGGGTTTGATTTGTTAGACGTACGTAGTATTTGATAGTTTATCTTTGAACCGATCATAAGTACAAGATGTTTAAACCTCACATACCTAGAAGTAATATCGGTTAAGATGAGCTGCATTCTATCTTTCGGGTAGATCTTCTCCGTTGATGGATCAAATCTTGTAAGCCCCATTCCCAACTACTTCAATGATGCAATAAGGCCCTTCCAACAGAGGGGACATCTTTCCGTCCAGGGGGTCGGTGGTTTTCTGGAATGTTTTTCGCAACACCCAATCTCCGAGTCGAAAGACTTTGATCCTGACATTTTTGTTGTAACTACGAGCTAGTTGTTGCTGGTGTACGATCATTCGTCGCCGGGTTGTCTCTCTTAGTACGTCGACCATATCGACGTTATGGACTAACTCGTCATCGTTCTGGGCCGGAGTCTGTAGTCCATGTCGGGCCGTGGGGACCATTAATTCTACCGGACTGACTGTCTCGCATCCACATACTAGAGAGAAGAAGGATTTTCTGGACGCACTTTTAGGGGTTGTCATGTCAGTCCGACCACAAGACATAAGGAAGGTGCTCGACCCATTTTCCCTTTGCTCCTTCTAATTGTTTTTTGAGATTGTTTATGATGACTTCATTGTTGGCTTTGGCTTGTCCGTTGGATTACGGTTATCTAGGTGTCGAACTGATCAGATTGATGTTCCATCGAATGCAAAATTCTCGGGTCTTTTGTCCGATGAATTGGGAACCATTGTCGTAAACTATCTCGGAAGGAATCCTAAACCTGCACAAGATTTTACGTTTAATGAATGAGATAGCTTGTTTTTTTACCCCTTTGTAAGCCTCGGCTTCTATCCATTTGGAGAAAATAGTCGGTCATTTCCAAACAGAATACGCGTTGCCCAGGTGTTGGCGGAAGATTTCCTACAATGTCGATCCCCACCTCATGAAAGGCCGAGGCGGAAGAGTGGGATGCAAGAGCTCTGACGGTTGATGATGGACTGGTGCGTTACGTTGGCATGCATCACATCTTTTAGCGTGTTCCAAAGCATCCGCATTCATAGTGGGCCAAAAATATCCCAGTCGTTTAATTTTGCACACGAGACTGCGTCCTCCTGTAAGATTGCCACACTCTTCGTTATGGACAAAGTGTAAGAGTTTTTGTACTTCATTTGTCTTAACGCATCGTAACATGAGTCCTGAAACTGACCATTTGAAAAGAACGGAGTCAATTATGTCATAGGATAAAGCTTGTACCTTAAGTGTCTTTGCGACTAGTTTATCGTCAAGAAGAATGTCCTTTAACTTCTATTCCATGATGGGTTTCGTCCAATCGTCTTCCGCCAGAGTCTGATCTTCATTTTGATCGCTGACGTTTAGAACTTGGACGAGATTACTTGCAATGGTAGGCACCGCGGGTGTGGTGACATGGACGATTGGAATGTTAGGACACTCCAAAGGGTGTAGAGAAGACCCGAGGTTGGACAATGCATCTGCTTTTGTTTCCTGGGGACCTGTTGGATGTTGAAGCCTTCAAACTTTACCAAAAGATTCCGTACGACTTCTAAGTAGGAGGCCATTCATTCGTCTTTTGCGGAGAATGACCCTCGAACCTGATTAACAATGAGCAGAGAATTACAGGTAACTTTCAAAATCTTAATGGATAAGTCTGACGCCAAGTGTAAACCAAAAATGAGTGCTTCATATTCAGCTTTATTTTTTGTTGCTTCCCATTCACCTCGAATGACTTGAGCTATGTTATCCCCTCGAGGAGATTTCAGGATGACACCAAGCCCTTTTCCCCTCAAGTTGGAGGCTTCATCTGTGTGTAACGTCCATATGCCCATAGGTTCGTGACTGCTGATCTCGACGTACTCGCGGGCTGCTTTCTGTTCTAAGGTCGGACTGAAATCTGCTACGAAATCTGTGAGGGCCTGAGATTTGATTGCGGTTTTGGGTTCAAACTCGATCTCGTAACCACAAGGATATATGACCCATTTAGCCATTCTTCCCGTGGTTTCTGGCTTCCTCATTACTGCCTTCAGTGGTTGGTTGGTCCGAACCACGATTGTGTGAGTTTCGAAATACGTTTTGAGTTTGCTGGCAGCCGTTACTAGGGCTAGGACGAGTTTTTTGCAAAGGGGAATACCTCTTTTCTATTGGCGATAGTGATCGACTAACATAATAAACTGGTAGCTGCCTTCTGTCTTCCTCTCTTACTAGGACCGCGCTGATGGATGAACCCAAAACAGACAAATACAATGGCAAGGGTTCGTCGATCTTTGGTTTAGCAAGGAGTAATGGGTTTGCTAAGTAATTTTTTAGTTCTTGGAGGGTCGTTTCATGTTCTACTTCCCATTTAAACATTTTTTTCTTTTAGGCGTCGTAGAAAGGCTTGCACTTGTCGGACGACTTTGAGATGAATCTTTTCAGAGTCGCTACTCTTCCTGTCAGTTTTTGCATGTCTTTTATGCTTCGAGGGGCTTTTAGGTCGAGGATCACCGTGACTTGTTCTGGTCTGGCATCGATCCCCCATTCGCTTACCAGGTGGCCTAAGAACTTTTCCGACGAGACGCCGAACGAACATTTGGCTGGGTTCAGCTTTAGTTTGTACCCCCGTAGGATGTCGAAACTTTCTTGCAAATGACTGACGTGGTTGTATTTTGCTTTGGATTTGACCAAAATTTCGTCGATGTAGACTTCCATTGTATCCCCGATCAGGTCTTTGAACATGTTGTTGACGAGTCATTGGTATGTAGCCCCGGTGTTTTTAAGCGCCAAAGGCATCACCTTGTAACAGTACGTCCCCTGACTAGTTACGAACATAGTTTTTTCTTGATCATTTGGATGCATCTATAATTGGTGGTAGCCACTGAAGGCGTCCATGAAACTGAGCATTCCGTGCCCGACGATGGTGTCGATGAGCGCGTCAATGTGTGGGAGAGGAAATGAGTTTTTTGGGCATGCTTTTTTCAGATCTGTGAAGTCTACGCAGACTCTCCACTCCCCGTTCTTCTTTTCGACGAATACAACGTTAGCTAGCCATTTCGGATACTTGACTTCTTTGATTTTCCCGGTGCTCAGTAGCTTGGATATCTCTTCGTCGACCACTTTATTTCATCCATGGGTGAATTTTCTCCTTTTCTGCTTCACATGTGGGAAGCTCGGATCCGTGTTTAGTTTGTGTGAAATAATGTCTGGCGGAATCCCGACCATGTCTTCGTGCAACCATGAGAAGCAATCGCTATTGTTCCTTAGGAAGGAAATGATTTGTTCTTGGTTGTGATCGTCTAGGTCAGACCCTATACGGACGGTCTTCTCAAGTGAGGCTAGATCAAGTGCTATTTTGTCGAGCTTCTCTGGTTCTGGTTCAATGTATCGATCCGGCCTCAGAGACTATAATTGCTAATCGGTTCTGTCTTGTACGATCAACTTCATGGTAGCCGCGTAGAATTCTTGAGCCATTTTCCGGTCTCCCTTGATTTCCTGAATTCCCAGTCGGTGGGAAATTTAATGCTCTGGTGGTATGTCAAAGGGACAACCTTCATTGCATGGATCCAAGGCCTGCCAACAATACAATTATAGGGAGACTCGTAGTCTACCATGTTAAATTTTATCTGAAGGTTAACGCCTCCTGCGTAAACAGGCAGGACAATGTCTCCTAGCGTGTACTTTACTTCACCGCTAAATCTGACCAAAGGAATTTGGTCGGAAGTTGGTGTCATTTTTGCTTAGCCCCATTTCCCTGAGGGTACTCAAATTAATCATGTTAGTTGAGCTATCTGTATCTATTAAGATGCGACGGATCCTACGGTTCCTGATAGATAGTGATATGACTAGTCGGTCATGGTGATCTTCCCCGCTGATGTCAGAATCATCGAAAGTTATAGGATCCTTTTAAAGGTCCTATTACTCTTAAATTCCGACGGCAGGGTGAGTCCATGATCCTGCTTTTGTCCTGCCTTTTGGTCTCCGAGTAAGAGATACCGCATATCTCTGATCCCCCAATGATACAGTTGATGATTTTCTCGTGTCTCGGAGATAAGGGTCGTTTAGATGTTACCTTGTCCCTTTGTTCGAGAGTCTCTCTACCTTTCTCTGAAATTATGTCTTTCAAATGTCCCAATGATAGTAGATGCGCGGCTTCTTTTCGGATGGCAACATATTCGTCCGTGTAATGTCCGTGATCGCCATGGAAATCGCACCACCGGGATACGTCTTTTCTGGACTCCGGCTTGTCGCTTTTCCTGGGCCATATGACGTCTTTAGTGTACCTGTCCAAAGATTTAACCAACTCAGCAGTCGATACGCTGAAGTTATAGGTATGTACCTTGGGGGGAAAGAGCGGGACGTTCCTTCCACCCGGTCGACTTTTCACAACCAAAGTCGGGTCTGCCCCACTCTTCCCGTGCGTATGGATGGTTTCTGGTTTCTCTATTGGATCGTCTGTCAACACGGTTAAGCCTGGGATAGCTTTAAAGGGCTCTTCGTCTTCTCCGAGTCGTATCTGGCAAAGCGCTTTGGCGTGTACGTCATCAAAGGTCATGCACAGATACTTGGTGAGATCCTTGTAATGTTCGCTTCCTTGTATCAGACCTCGCCTGAATTCTTGGACCGACTTCAGAACATCGCACTTAGGGATATCCACCTTTTCTTTATTGTACCTGCTCAGATATTCATGAAGAGGTTCAATAGGTTTCAGAATAATATAATATAGATCGCTAGATTGTCTCTCTAGTCGACGACAACTAGCGAACTAGGTCTTAAATGCATCGACCAAGTCGGAAAAAAGACGCTATGGATCTGTGAGGTAATCTAATAAACCACGTTAAAGCGGGCCCTGACAGAGTAGTCCTGAAGATCTTACACATGACCGACTCTTTGTCCCTTTTAGAAACGAAGGCGGCCGTGAGCATTTGTTTATACAGAGCAATATACTCGCCGGGATCAGCCATTCCGTCGTAGTGCATCATATTAGGCGTGTGAAATTTCTTGGGGATTTTGACTCGGGCAATGTCTTCGGTGAACGGAGTATCGTTGTATCCCTTTATGTTTTCCATCTCGAAAGGGAGGGGGATACATGGGATTCGGGCGAGCAGCGCGTCCACAACTTTCGTGTATCTCTCGAGTTCCTGGGTTAATAGGGAGTTAAATCTCCTATCTTGCTCGTCCTATGAATTCTGCACAGAATTTTGCCTTTCGATAGGGAGGGGTACACATAAGATGAGTAGGGCTAGGGATACCCTGACGCATTTCTGGATGAACTGCATCGTTAGGGGTCACGATCATGTCGTCCATGTTTAGCCGGATTTGGACTTCGCCCATGTCTCCGACCCATCGGTGCCTCTGCGCATTGGATCCGACGGATGGGATTTGGGTTCTCAAAGAGGCGTTCTCACTAGCCAATTTAACATTTTCGATGGCCAAGATGAGGCTTAGTGTGTCATGACGCTGGCATTGGTCAGCGAGTTCTTGTTGGAGTGCCTCCACTCGCCAGCTGTTGGGATTCGTCCGACGCAGACCTTGGATGAAGGGTATCTTGAGGTTCCGGGGTCTTTTCAGCCGAATTTTGATGCCTCCAGGGAGTGGGGCCTCAAACTGATCCGAAGGTGTCTTTGTCGTGGAATCATCCATTGGATAACGATGGAAGGTGTGGATTTCAAAGGATTGAATCAATCGAAGGCCCCACGGTGGGCGCCAAATTGTTTTGGGACAAAAAGCGTGACCCGAGGATCGAACTTAATTGCCTAAATATGGGATCCGACGATCTAACAATAAGCTTTGAGAATGAATTTTTATTGATTTGGAGGCTGATTACAAGAGTAATGAATCACAAGGTAAAAAGTGACAATGTTACTAATGGCGTAATTAGAGCCGCTAAGTAAATTGCTGAAAGGAGAATATAAGGACGTTGCTCTTGGTTTGTTCAGATCGTGTTCCTGGATTCTCGGAACAACTCATCCTTATGGTGGAGCGGCCCGCAATCTGCACGCATCAGTTTGATGGAGAGGATCTAGGCTTGCGGAGTGCACAAGGAAACTGCTTGATCCGTTCTGCATAACTACCTTCTCTATGGGCCTATTGCTTTATCTTGGACGAAGCCCCAATAACCGAGGTCCAACAGTAGCTATTGCTTTTTGTATATTTGGGAGAATATCGTCTTTTTTACTGAAATATTATACATGTACTTGGTGGAGTTGATAAAAAATTTCTCATCTCCACCAAATCAGAAAAAGGTGTGTAAATCAATTTGTGTAGCACAATAGAATTATAGTCGAACTTTAGTTTTGAGGCTTGGACAAAGCAGCCGCATCACTGGCGATGAGAATTCTGTCTAAAGAGCTTGAGGACATCTTTATAAAAAGGCGGGGATGAGAAACAAAGGAGCCTTGTGATGAGCGGAGGGACACATTTATATAGAGCTTAAATAGTTAGGCAAATAGATGCCATCAATGTTGGGAAACAAACCGCTCAACGACAGTTGAAGGTAGTCAAGTTTTGGTAGAGTCTCGCACTAAATAAAGAAGACTGGTTGCTACATTCATTTAGGTGGAGGAAGAAAATGGTAGGAAAGATGATTATTTGGTCATTACATGAACCTAAAATAGAATAAAATGCAAATAATTTGAGTAATTCAATTAATAAGAGAAGTTGATGTGGTCAAACACTTCCAATCAGTTTGTATGTAGATAGAGTATACATGTACTTGTACCACTTTGCCAAAGAACTTCCCACTCATTACTCATGCACTTAGTAATTAGACAAGAGCCAAATATGTGGATTGTGGAGTGTATGCATGTGAAGAAGACCCAGAAACCAGAAAACTTAAAACACCATTAATATTTCCATAATATCCAAACCAGAAGTGCATGTCAACAACCATAAGATTAAATGAAAACATCACATAGCATCATCTCAAACACGAATTCGTTGACACAATTATGCAATCCAAGCCTGAAACACAACATCTTCACTTCGCACTGGAAACATTGGTGATCTTGAAATTTGAAAAAACAACATTAAAATCCTCCTTCAATGTTGTTACTTCACCCCCAAAACAGAATCACGAAGCACATCTACAACATAAGAAACACTATTATAAGTAAAATATCAAGAACATACTACATGATGATAGAAGAGGAGGCAAGACTTACACCGACTTAATGGTAAGATCCAGATGAAGGATGCTCATATGGATCACTACGGTCACGATCATGATCACGCCTATCACTTCTAGAACTGTCACGGCTAGGATAACGCCTATCAACTAGGAGTTTAACTTTGAACTTAACAACAAAATTGACACCAACTAGTGCCAAAGTGACTACATGTTTACAATTTAACACCAACTAGGAGTTTAACGTGGAAATTAACACAAAAATTAACACCAACTAGTTCCAAAACGACTACCAGTTTACAAGTTAACACCAACTAGGAGTTTAAATTGGAAATTTACACCAAAATTTACACCACATATTGCCAAATAATTACAAATTTAGCTTTGAGTGCATCTCCATGCCTTCATTGGAGAGAGCTATCTATCAATCCCATCCCTTGTACACTTCATTCTGTTTGGAAGTGACGAGTTCCCCTCTTCTGTCATGTTCGAGTTTGGTTGGTCAAACCTATCTTAATCTTCCTCATCTTCTTCTAAGTACCTGTCAAGCATCTTGTGCTCTAAGATCCAATTATGTAATGCAAAACATGTATTGATTATATGAGTCTGAGTAGATATGCTTTAAGTAGGAAAACCATGCAAAATATTCCATCTCTTTTTCAATACCCCAAAGCAACTTTCAATGCAATTACGGAGTGACGAGTGGCTTCTATTAAATGTTTCCTTCACATTATTTGGTTCTTCAGTTCAAAATTCAGGAAGGTGATATTTGACGATGTTGTAAGGAATCATGTAGCCATCCCGATCTAGATAACCCTTATCAACCATAGAGCACTTGCCTATTCAACCAAAGAGAATATTAAATGGTTATATTATTAGTTAAATTACATGTATGCAAACTATATGACTATACCTTTAGGAGGATGGGGGAAGTTCATTTCTGGCATACTAACAACGTGATCGAAGACACGAGAACCATGCGCGCTAACTTCCCATCTAGCTAAAATGTAGGTAAAGGACATATCAAAATCACAAACTGCCATCACACTGAATGTGCACATGCCCTTCCGTCCTCTTATATGCGATTTGCTGATCTACTGGGATCGAAGCATTTATGTAAGTTCCGTCAATACATCCAATAGCACTCTATCACCAATACAACAAGTTCATAAGAATACAACAAATGAGTTTTAAACAACAATCTACACAAGAATTTCATCTAAAAGGGTAGAAAAAAAACACATATATACTAAGATATAATAAGGATATAACAAATGAATTTCACTGCATTGCCTCTTCTTTGTATTCATTTAAGTTTAGTTTTACCTTGAACAGTTTGTAGCAGACCTCATTTCTAATGTGCTTTGGTATTTATGAGAACTTAGGATCATGAGGTCTTATCAACATTCGGTTAAGCCCATTCCAATCCATTCAACGACCAGTAAAGACATCTAAGACTCCATGTAAAGCGCGACTAATTGTATCTCCTGATTGTTGAACCTCTCACAACCTTTCCTGTTTGACATCCCTTGTGAAATGATATTCAAAAAGATACCAACCTTTTCTAGCACTGACATGTTCCTTGAAGCTTTTAAACCATAATTGCCAGATAACACTTCACAGAGGCACTTTAACACATGTGGCTCCATCCTAAATGATTGGATGCACCTAACACTCGATTCTCCGTCCATAAACTCCTTCATCCAAGCTTCTCCGGTTAAAGATGTGGTATATAACATGGTAGCTTACGAAGAAATTTTTGACTATAATCAGGCATCAAACATGCAAAATCATTCATGAAATGTAGCCATTGAATCGCCATCATCTTCAAACGTCTACTTCTAACCCGAACCCTATCAACAGGAGGGCTCATTGTACCTAAACACCTGAAAAAGTAACAGATAACGGTGAAGAACACTAAAACAAAATCCATATCCAATCATACAACTTATCCATTAGGACCAAATTCAAACAACAATGTCTATCATTACAACCACATTCAAACAAAAAACCAAGCACATTGTCTTACACGCACACAATAAAACAAAAAATTGTCAACAATGACCCATTGTCTTTCAAGCACAAAAGAAAAGAAATAACATTCTAAATCAAACCCAAATGTGCATTGTGCATTTTGAACTCGTACTGTAACCATATCACTCTCATTCGACTCTTCTCCGCATTCATAAAGGCCATGCATAATTCCTATTTTCTAAATTCACTCAAAGCAGAACACCAAATTTCAGTCCCTTCTTCAACCAACACTTCATCCACTAACTCCTTTAGGGCAGACATGGCATCCTATTGATCGTATCCTCTAGCTGGCGTGTCCCCTTCACTACTTAGGAGCTGTTAATATCTTCCTGTCGTAATGCCAACATTTTATATCCTCGTTCCTCCATCCTATCGAACCACTCCATATAAGGAGTCAACTTAGATTTCTTCTGTGGCCTATTAGAACAAGATGTAGAGGAGACAACCTTTCTTCCAACTGGCAGTGGATAGCTAGAAGGAGTAGGATTAACACCAGTGACAAGGTGATGAACTTGATCAAGGAAGAAATTATATTCGACTGCGAAATTGTTTAGGGCTTCTTGATAACCTCGTCAATAAGCCTCTGATCCATATCAATAAGGTTGTCCGTGTCATTCTAAACCTTAGCAGCGGGGTGGGACGGAATAAGGGCAAGTGTAGTTTGATATTGAGGTGCCATGGAAGGAGACACACAATGTCGTCCGGTTGCAGTGGAAAATCCAAATACATGATCCCACAACTCACTTGTTGCACGGTCCACTCTTTTATCCTAGAAACGCTTGTACCTGTCATGTTCTTGATATCAGAAAAAATTAGATGAAAATATCCAACAGTATGCTGAGAGTTTGCTTGAAGGTGAGTTGATGGGTAAGTTACTTTTGTAATAATAAATGTTTTTTGTTTGAATACTTAGAGCTGGAATCTAAAACACTTGACCAGATATACGCATTACTTAAAGCTGGAAACTAAAACACTTGTTCAGATGTTATTTCTTATAGAAAAGTAACTGAACATGAACATTTCTATGAAGTATAAGAACATATATGAGATATTAAAAAAATTGAACAACTAATATGGTTACCTTGTTCTTTTTCAACCACCACTCCTTTGATGCAAGGACAAGGCCGGTCTCAGAATCCCATCCACAACCAGTTTCTTTGTACCTCAAATCATTCCAGGCTTGTCAAATATGCTTTTGATAGTCATACTTATTCTTGATGGTTTCCTGGCTATACATATTTCCAGTGAGTTGTTGAAACTTAGCTGTAATCTCAATCCATTTGTTTTGGCGATTCTTGACGAAAATTTCTGATCATCTCGACAAATATTCAGCAATATGTTCACTAATGGATCAATCTATATATACTGTCTTGATTTTACTAGGATTCTCTAATCCGTCATCATTTCTTGATTCATCTTCCCATGACCGTATTTTTCCTTTACATTTACCCTTCCCTTTCATCCTTGGAGGTTTAGATGCCATAGTGTATAAACTATAAACCTTCATTACAACACAATACACATCAACTTGTTCATTACACCAAAAAAGTTCAGGTTTCTAATTAAATAAAAGCATTCATTACAACACAATACACATCAACTTGTTCAGTCAATATTCAAATAAAGGCCTTCTATTATAGTGTATATATGCATTGTGTATTTCAGATATGGTATCGCAACAAAAAATACCAAACCTAAACAACAACTCAAACCTAAACATCAACTCAAACCCTTTTTATGTGTCCAAATATATCTCTAGTAGAAACTAATTCCAAATTCATAGATCGCAATCCAATTTGTTAATGCAAATTGGTTTATGATGTAAAATAAACAGTTAATCCTTTCTTCTGTTTCTGCTGGTAGGTTCTTCAATGTTTTTATTTTTTATTTTATAAGTTAGGACTTGACAATGCCTTCTTGAAATTAAAAATTCATCCTAAATCGTAGACCAAATCAATTGACATTATTTGTAAACTAATACTTAGCTGTAGCAGACACTAGTATTTCCAAATTCATATAGGTATAGGCAGGGATGTTTATGATGTAAAACAAACACTACAAAAGAATCCTCTTGAACCTAAACATCAACTCCAACCTAAACAACAAATATAAATATGCATATGGACCAAGGATTTCAGGGGTTAGAATCAGTACACAACACATCAACTTGTTCAGTGAGCATTCAGATAAAAGCCTTCTATTATAGTATATATATGTATTGTGTATAAAATTGGAAATGGTATCGCAACAATAAACAACAAAAATAAACAGCAACTCAAACCTAAACATCAACTCAAAAATCGAATATGCAATGTGTATAAATGTCTGGAATTTAATGAAGTAATATGACCTAGGGTCCTTTTTATTACAACACAAATAACATCAACTCAAACCTAAATATCAAGTTGGAAATGAAAATATGGAGAAAGAATTGCAGGGGTTAGAATCCTCGTAAACCTATTAATCAATTCCAACCTACACAACAAACCTAAACATAAGGGGTTAGATTCAGTACCTCGGTCGAAGGTGAGTCATTGTCATCGACGTCGCTTCCGTCGGGAGAGAATTGTTAGTTTGAGGGTTTGATAATCTTGGACTACTAGCACGGATCGTGTTGATTCACTTTCCGTACAAAGTATTTCGACCCTATTGAATGCCCGGGGTTACACGAAATCTCTGTTGGGATAATCCAAGAAGGTCAATCTGCTTCAGGCACAAGAGAACAGATTTTGAACGTAGAGAAAATGTATAAGTTTCGTAACATTGTAAGTGAGACCGAAGACCTCTATTTATAGAGATAGCCAACCGAAGCAGTTATGGCAGTTGGGCGGTTGCGGCAGTTGGGTGGTTGGGCGGTTTGGTGGTTGAATCTGTTAATTCGTTAATTAACAGATTCTGTTAATTCCGTTAATCAACAGAATATGTCTTTTCCGAAAAAGGCATATTCTGTTAATTCCGTTAATTAACAGATTCTGTCAATGCGGCAGGGGTCAAGGGGGATAGCTCGTTAGCACAACAAGCGTGCACTCCGCACTCCCCTAACTTGTTTCCGAGCTTAACGTGAAAATCGTCTCGACCTCTAGTAAATCACATTACTACTAAAATGTATTGATGAAACTAAAATCACCAACAAGAATCACATGGAGCAGAGGCGATCAAATGTTAGACAATGAGGAGCGGAGACACGATCGATCGAACGTTTCTTTCTCATTTAGGGAAAATTGTTGGGTTTAAGTCCTCCTTTATTAGTCACTTGATTTGCACATGTTTGTTAAGCCCTTATTGGTAATTATACATCCTTCCACATATAAGTCATCTACCCTATTTACCGAACACCTTTTTACCTCATCAATTTCATCTAACTAATTTCATCTACCTAAAATTTCATCTACCATTCAATTCATCTACCTTTTCATCTAATTTTATTCATCTAGCTACTTTCATTTATATGAAAGAAAAATTTATCTAATATGGCTGAACGGAGTCTAAGATTAGTTATGTACTAAGTATGATAGCAAATTAGTTGTCGGGTATGAAACTGAAAATGTGTCTCATTGAAAAAGCAACATAACACGTTTGAAATTGTCCTAGTTTTTTATGATGACTCAACCCACATTATCTTTTGGATTGACCTGTTATTACACTTGTGTTACACCATTTTAACTTATATATCATACTAAAGTTTATAATTTTAGTGTTTTAACTGTCTATCACTTTAATGCCAAGCAGTTAATCAATAATCAGTTTACTGTAAGGGAGTGTCACAATGCATGATAAGTATTAAGATAGATATGTATATAATAGAAGTCTTAAGGTGCAAGATTTTTCAAAACAAACCTGACAGGTGAAGGGATCCCCTAAAAGATGGAGCAAACTACTTCTTCTTCCGAAAATTATTGACCTTATCTTTGCATTCAAGAATGTCATGCATACCGATGTTAGAATCCTTCAAGAGACCTACACAAAGAACCTTATATTTAAATTTTGTTAAGAATAGCTACCAAATAAAATTAATAGATTTAAACTTATGCAACATACCATTCTTAAATGGATATGCCCAATAAATTCATTATCCAACTCGTACTCAGAAGAAACTCCGGACTCTTGTACCTATCAGCAGAGGAAAGTAGATTAATATATTACTAACATAAATAGATTATTGAAACAAGCGATAGGAAAGATCATAAGAAAAAGAAATTTTTGAAGATAAGCATTGGTAACAGGCCACAGATGAAGAGGCAAACACAAAACCGAAGAGTGGGATAAAAATATAATTGCCTGTAGGTCTAAGAGATGACAAAGCAAATACTATATAAATTCTACAAATTGTGATAATAAGTCTTCTCCGATAGGCGGGATAATTAAGCATATTTTTGAAAGCTTAATTCAACAATTCTGGACTATACTTGGTTGTTGTCTGTTTCAGTTATTGTTTTTGTTTGTTGTTAGAATAAGTAGGTACTTGAACACTCAATTGCTTTTTACTCTACTTACTACAACGCGATGATGCATATTACTAATATTTTCCTATTAGAATAGGAGGAATAAATTTTCCTAAATAAGTACTTGAAGACTCAAATTGCTTCTTACTCAACCTACTACAATGCAATAATGCATACATTACTAATATTTTCTTGTTAGAATAAGAGAAAAAATAAATTACCTATTGACTTCATATGCGAGAGAAACAAAGTTACATAGATGTATAGTCTCAGAAGTTCAGTTGTTGTGATCCACAATTACAACTATTAAGACAAAGACTGCATAATTAAGCATCCATCATTCTACTTGGAGGTTTTCCAAGGAAATTAATGCAGTTCCAGGATTAAGATGCAAACATGGTTTAATATGGCCAAAAGAAGCAAGAGAATGTAATCTAGATATCTTCCACTGATGATAATGAGATGATAAAAAGTAAGGGAGAAGACATGCACACTTAGAACAAGCGCGGGTTTAACAACCATTGCTTCCTGGAACGAGTTAGAAAGTGTCTCAGAAGATGTCGTCCAAGGCATAATAATCAAGGAAGTGGGATTTATTAGAGTAGACTCAATTCCTTTACCCAACATATCACACAAAAATCTTGCTTGCATGTCTAGAACCATTGCCCTCACTTCTTGAGCATTTACTCCTTCCAAAAGCATGTATTTTATCCTATCCAAACTCTGCACCATAAGAAACAAATCAATTATAGTATCATTTCAACCTTATTCATATAAAAATATTAATCTATTCCCATACGACACTCTTACAGCTTCAGAGAGATTTATAACAATTACAAAGTGTCTCAGAAGATGCCATTGCTTCCTGGTCGGCATAGAAAGTGTCTCAGAAGATGGCATTCAAGGCTTGACAATCAAGGAAGTGGGGGTTTATTAGAGCAGACTCAATTCCTTTACCCATCATATCGAGCAACAATCTTGCTTGCATGTTTAGAACCATTTCCCTCACTTCTTGAGCATTTACTCCTTCTAAAAGCCTACAATGTATGATATCCAAACTCTGCACCACAAGAAACAATAAACTATAGTATCATTTAAATCTTTTACATATAGAAATATTAAGTTATTCCCATTCGACATTCTTAGAGCTCAAAGAGATTTATTACAAATACAAATTGAACCTTCATAATACAGAATGTAAAATTTTGTTAAAAAGTTTCAAGCCAGTTTACCGATCTATATTGTTGCCTATGCTGAGTTGAAGGAAAAGAATGGTAATCCACATCCAATACTGCAATGAAATTGTTAAGTGAAACTGAAAAGAAAGAAGAAAGTATTAGATACATGAATTAACAGTCACTGCCTTTCTTAAGGGATAAATATCCTAATAAGTAGGTTACAGAGTCAACAAGTAGTGAATTCTTACCTTTGGTTCTCCATGTATTCATGTAACTAGGCAATTCATTAGCAATCAACTAGTGGTACTTCAACTTAAATTCAACCCAAGAATGATAAAAGTCATTACCGAGATAGTGGTAGGCTGGATTTTGGCATTTGGGCCTTGAAGTCCAATTAAAGGAGTATAACCAAGAAGATGGTGGTGGTAGTTAGAAATATCTAGATTAGTCTATGGATTGGTTTAGGATAGATTAGTCTAGACTAATCCTTAAGAATATACTTAGAATATTTCTAGAATATGCTTAGAATATTCCTAGAATATGCTTAGAATATGCTAGGAGGAGCATGTATAAATAGGAGGCCTTATACCAAGTATTTGCATTAAACCACAATCAAGTCCTCTCTTCTCTTACAATACAAGACTCACTTTATAGTTTCTCTTGTGTTCTTCTTGTGCTCAAATTCCCACATAAACTTAAATCTTGCCAATTCAATCAAAGCCCTTCGATTTCTCAACATTTGGTATCAGAGCCAGGTTCGTAGTTCGGGCTTTGCGGTTGATCAAGGTTCGACGAAATCTTACGGTCCGGGATCGTAGTAGTTGCTCGGGGAGTAACACGGTGTTTTTCGTCGGTGTTTAGAGTTCTCAAGTTACGTCGTTGTGCTGCCGGATTAATTGCTCGGAGCTATGGCGGACATCGCAAATACGACGAGTGGGATTGAGAAGCTAAACAACAACAACTATATGTATTGGAGATCATGCATGGAGTCATATCTCCAAGGGCAAGATCTATGGGAAACGGTAGCTGGTGCAAGCACAAGTCCTCCAGAGAGCACTCCACCGAACGCAGAGGCTTTACGAAAGTGGAAGGTACGTGCCGCTAAAGCCTTATATGTCATTAAAGTCACTATAGAGACACATCTAATTGAGCATATTAGAGATGCTAAGACTCCGAAAGAAGCATGGGACACATTTGCATCTCTATTTTCACGGGCTAATGATGCACGCTTACAAGTGCTAGAAAATGAGATAGGGACAATAGCACAAGGTCAAATGTCCATATCTCAATACTTTATGAAGGTGAAAAATATATGTCATGAGATATCTCAATTAGATAAGGAGTCGGCTATTAGCGAGGCGCGTATGAGGCGTATTATTATACGAGGGCTAAGGCCTGAGTATAATAGCTTCATTACGGATATACAAGGATGGTCCAAACAACCATCCTTGTTGGAGTTAGAGAATCTCTTGGTAAATCAAGAGACTCTGGCTAAGAAAATGGCCGGTCTTTCTGTCAAAGACCACGAGGAGGCTCTTTATTCAAACAAAGGGAAGAGCCAGAGGCCATACTATAAGAAAAAGTCGGATGCGTTCAAGGGAGGACTGAGCAACAGTGATAAGCCGAAGAAGCAAGATAGTGTGGGTCCTAAGCAGAAGGTAGGTCCTAGGAACAACTCAAGAAAATGCTTCAGGTGTGGGAAGCAAGGTCACTTTGCTCGGGACTGCAGAGTGAAGATCGCCGAAGGAAATTCGGCGGAGGCAAAACCAAGGAGGACTCGTGAGGAGGAGAGTGAAGAGGAATGGGACGGTGTCGCTTCCTACGCAGCAATAGAGGAAGAGGAGGAAGAACTTGCTCTGACTACTACGATAGTTGATATTCCTTCCACTGAAGCTTGTGTAGCTGATAGTGTGAAGAAGGAG
Organism: Phyllobates terribilis; assembly: GCF_046119375.1. Classification (NCBI taxonomy): domain Eukaryota; kingdom Metazoa; phylum Chordata; class Amphibia; order Anura; family Dendrobatidae; genus Phyllobates; species Phyllobates terribilis. Next base: position 39,661 of record NW_027369177.1, read on the forward strand.
TGAATCAACTATGAGAAGGATTGGATAGTTGATTCGGGGTGTTCACATCACATGACCGGTGATATTAGCAAGTTCACAAAGCTGCGGAAGTACGAAGGAAGAGAAGCAGTCATCACGGTAGACAACACTATGCATCCAGTTCAGCACGTGGGAGACTTGACGATGTTACCATGGAAGGGAGGTTCTAAGGTTCTGAAGGATGTATATCATGTTCCAGGTATGAAGAAGAATCTCGTGTCGGTTCCTCAGATTACAGCTGCAGGGAACTATGTTTTGTTCGGTCCAGAAGATGTCAAGGTGCTGGCGAATGCAATCATACATGGTGAAGTTCTCATGGAAGGAAAGAAGGTGCGGAATCTGTACGTGTTATCAGCTGGGGATGCATATGTGGACAAGGCTCGTCAGCATGAGACGACTGACTTGTGGCACGCTCGGTTAGCGCATGTTCACTACAAGCGGCTGGAAGCAATGATGAAGAAGGCCATGGTCAAGGGGCTTCCTTCTCTAGATGTGCGTGAAGGAGTGGTATGTGCGGGTTGTCAGTTTGGGAAAGCACACAAGCTGCCTTTCACGGAGTCAAAGGGACGAGCATCAAGGCCGTTGGAGCTAATACACTCAGACGTGTTTGGCAAAGTGAAGACGTCCTCTTGCTCTGGTAAGCAATATATGCTCACTTTTATTGATGATTTCTCAAGATATGTGTGGGTATATTTCTTAGAGCTGAAGAGTGAGGTATTCAAGAAGTTCACCGAGTTTAAGAATCTGGTGGAGAATGAACTTGGTGAGAAGATAAGGTGTCTAAGAACTGATAATGGCGGAGAGTATACCTCAGAAGAATTCGAGGAGTATCTGAGGAAGCACGGTATACGCCATCAGTTCACGTGTCCATACACACCTCAGCAAAATGGAGTTGCTGAGAGGAAGAATAGACACCTTGGGGAAACCTGCAGAAGCATGATGCATGCCAAGAACGTGCAACCTCGCTTTTGGGCGGAGTGTATGGCAACTGCAGCACATGTCATCAACATGATGCCTCAAGCAAAACTTGGATTTCAATCACCTTACCAAGTTTTGTACAAAAAGAAGCCCACTGTGACACACTTCAGAGTGTTCGGGTTTGTGTGCTACGTGTTCGTTCCAGAGCAGAGGAGATCTAAGATGGAAAAGAAGGCCATCAGATGCATATTTGTTGGATACGATCAACAAAGAAAAGGATGGAGGTGCATTGATCCAACAACCAACAAAGCCTACGTCTCACGTCATGTAGTCTTTGATGAAGGTTCGTCTTGGTGGGGTCATAATAATGTGGCCTTACCTTACTCAGGAAATGTTCCAGAAGAAGAAGAGGTGGAGCCATAGAAAGAACCATCTGTGATCAGTGACTCAGGACCAGAAGACATCCAGAGTTCAAGGTCCCAGTTAATGTTAAGCCCTTGGAAGTCAGGTGTAAGGAGGTCACCCGAAAAGGAGATTATCTCCAGCGGACGAAGCTGCTCGAGTAGAGATGATGAAGAGTCTTCAAGGACACCGCAACTTGGAAGAGTGGTAGATGATGAATCTGGCACTCTAAGGTCTACGAGGATGAGGAAACCAAACCCAAGGTATGCAGATGCAGGATATGCTGATGTCATGTTTCTTCAACAATGTTTCCTTTCTCCAACTCAGGGTGAAGAACCAGCTTCGTACAATGAAGCTAAAGGAGTTGCAGAGTGGGAGAAAGCAATGAAGGAAGAAATAGACGCACTGATGAAGAACGAGACATGGGAGCTTGTTCCATTACCTAAAGGTGTGAAGCCAATATCCTGCAAGTGGGTGTACAAGATCAAGAGGAGAAGTGACGGATCAATCGATAGATACAAAGCCCTCTTGGTAGCTCGAGGTTTCTCTCAGCAGTATGGCATAGACTATGAAGAGACCTTCTCTCCAGTAGCGAAGATGACAACGGTGAGAGTACTCATATCTCTAGCAGCAAACAAGTCCTGGAAGTTGTGGCAGATGGATGTGAAGAACGCATTCCTCCATGGAGATATTGACAAAGAGATATTCATGGAGCAACCTGATGGCTTCATAGATCGGAAGCATCCAGAGTACGTCTGCAAGTTGAAGAAAGCCTTATATGGGCTTAAGAAGGCACCGAGGGCATGGTTTGGCAAAATCGGAGAATTCCTCTTATTCTGTGGCTATCAACTATCTCCAAGTAACTCAAGCTTGTTCGTCAAACAAGTTCGAGGTAAGGTCTCAATCATCCTACTATATGTAGATGATATGATAATCACTGGAGATGCTTTAGAAGAGATTCAAGAAGTCAGAAAGCATCTTTCATCACGGTTTAAGATGAAAGACTTGGGAGAGCTGAAGAACTTTCTCGGGTTGGAAGTCGAACGAAGCACAAGAGGCTTGTTCGTGTGTCAGAGAAGATATGCACAAGATCTTCTAAAGAAGTATGGAATGCAGAACTGCAAGCCTATAGATTCACCAATGGAGGTAAGACATATGCTACGTGCAGAAGAAGGAGATGAGCTAGAAGATGCTCGACTTTAACGACAATTGGTGGGCAGTCTGATATACTTGACTATAACTCGGCCCGATATAGAATATGCAGTGGGAGTTGTTAGTCAGTTTATGCAGAAACCGAGGAAGCCTCATCTTGAAGCAGTTCGAAGGATAGTAAGATATGTGCGACACACGGTGGAGTATGGAATACTCTATGAAGCTGGAGTTCAACCTGAGATTGTTGGATTTACTGATGCTGATTGGGCAGGAGATTCTTCTACCAGGAGATCAACTAGCGGATACACATTCAACATGGGATCAGGAGTTGTCTCTTGGTGCAGCAAGAAACAACCTACTATTGCGTTGTCATCCACGGAAGCAGAGTATAGAGCAGCAACAATGGCAGCACAGGAGTGCACCTGGCTATTACGGCTAGTTCAAGACTTGGGCCAGGACGCAAAATACACAGTCGGCATATATTGTGATAATCAGAGTGCTATAAGGCTGGCGACGAACCCGGTGTTCCATGCAAGGACAAAGCATATTGAAGTGCATCACCACTTCATACGAGAAAAAGTCTTAAGCGGTGAAGTGGAACTCGTCCCGGTAGCTACAAGTAACAGATATATTCACGAAAGCCTTAGCAGTGCCAAAGCTCGTGAAATTCAGGTCCATGCTCGGAATGCACACCAGAGAGTCGGTAATGAGGGAGGATGATAAAAGTCATTACCGAGATAGTGGTAGGCTGGATTTTGGCATTTGGGCCTTGAAGTCCAATTAAAGGAGTATAACCAAGAAGATGGTGGTGGTAGTTAGAAATATCTATATTAGTCTATGGATTGGTTTAGGATAGATTAGTCTAGACTAATCCTTAAGAATATACTTAGAATATTTCTAGAATATGCTTAGAATATGCTTAGAATATTCCTAGAATATGCTTAGAATATGCTAGGAGGAGCATGTATAAATAGGAGGCCTTGTACCAAGTATTTGCATTAAACCACAATCAAGTCCTCTCTTCTCTTACAATACAAGACTCTCTTTATAGTTTCTCTTGTGCTCTTCTTGTGCTCAAATTCCCACATAGACTTAAATCTTGCCAATTCAATCAAAGCCCTTCGATTTCTCAACAAAGAAACCTAGTCACACTGTAACATTTGATCAAGGACATGCATTATCATGACCTATGAGAAGTTTAAATATCAGTATTAATCAGAAATGGCACTATAATATAGCATGAAGGCTTTTCTCCATCACTCGGCAAAAGACTTACAACAATAAAATATTGCAGATTAGATTGTGCAAGAAACATTACTCTCAGATTTTGAAAAGAAAGCTAATGATAGAGTGATTGAATCTGGGATACTGAAGGGTGTATAGTTTATGGTATCTGAACAAAGCAGGAGGTCGATTTGGTTGCTGCTGCAAACACATTAGACTCGGCAACTTCGAGCAAATTCAAGCAACTGACCAAATTTGATTAAATCGAATAAATCCAACAATTTAGATGGAAGTAAAGCAAATTAAAGAAACTGACCCGGAGAAAACTCAAAGTTTAGAGCATATTTGAAGGTTTGAATGTTACGGAAAAGTTGAGCAAAATTAGGGGAAGGAGGCAAAGAGGGAGGGAGACTGGTGCACTGAGGCAGAGACAGAGGGCTCAGAGGTGTAATAAGCCAGTGCAAAGTTTGAGAACAATCGGTGATGTGATGGTGCTAAAGCAGCGCGAATGCCTGGAGTAGCAGCACCACGATGAGAGGATGATGAAAGTCGAAGGTGGCAGTGATACCAACGGGAGGACGACAAAGCAAGACTGATGGGAAGAGGACAGTGCTCAGAGTGGCAATGATAGGCAATGTTTAGTGCTCCCTCTCTCCCAAAATGTTCTTCTGTTTCACTGCGACATATTTATCGAGACGTGTTTTACAACGCTTATATCTTCTATTATACATTAATAAAAATTATAATATTTTGGTATACATGTAGTACTCATTGACACGAATAAAACAAGATCCCACATGACTATGTTCTTATTTATAGATTGAGAATAATCGAGATAATCATCCTAAATTGTGAATAGTGTCCCTCTCCCAAACAAGAAGAACATATTGGGACGGAGGGAGTACATCATAACACTTGGTCGTTAGCATCCATATCAAGGGATTTGGCAAGTCTATAGCTCATATTACCGTGATTCAGACCAAGCAAAGTCAAGAAACAAAATACGAGGATTACGGGCATCCGAAGGAAAGATAGCCAAAAGGGTACAAGCCGGAGCCACCCACGCTAGTGACGCGACCGCGTCGGAGCCGCGCGACTGCGCCTCAACACCGCGCGACCGAGCCTTTCCACGGGCCAAAAGTCCGAGTCCAAGCCCATGGCGCGACCGTGCCGACACATGTGCGACCGCGCCCCTGT